>NC_082389.1:1721772-1726772 GCF_031168955.1 Gadus macrocephalus
TTGCTGGTTTATTCGTTTTATTAGTATATTTATAGGGCATCGTGTTAGCAAACACTCTTGTGATAATACGTATCATAAAAAAGCGGGGATTCAATATCCAACGATTCATAGCAATGCAAATATATCGTTTTCCTATTGTTTACCGTCCTACCGGGCTCGTATACTGTACATATGATCTGTAAACAATAAACATCCTTATAAATACAGTCCCTATGGGGTCTGGATGCGAACAGTGGGTTGAATATATATAGAAGGGGGAAGTGATAAATAATGTCCTTTTGACGAGGCAAAAGTATTTCAGATCACTTCAAAGAAGGTGATTGAGAAATCTTCTTAGATGAAGACGGAGAACCCTCCTGGTATAACTACATACATTTTTGTATTACTCCTTATTGCGCCCCCTCACAATAATCATCCTAAAGTTACACTTCTGGGCCATTAAAAATGTTGATTACCCTTAAGCAAGATAATTGACCCCTTTGGGTGCCAAGAATACCAGCCAGCTCTTCCTGAGCCATAACCAGAGAGAGAGAGAGAGAGAGAGAGAGAGAGAGAGAGAGAGAGAGAGAGAGAGAGAGAATGAGAGACCGAAATAGAGAGGCAGAAAACTAGAGAGGGTTAAGAGCGAGAGAGTGAGTGAGCGAGAGAATTCCCCCCTCACAGAATATCCTTTTCTGTGAAAATAGTTTTCCGCTCATCGGGCTGGTGTTGTTTCTCATAGTGGTTTCAGTGAAACTCCAAGGTTGGCTTCTGTTGCTTGACAACCGGCAGCATGTCAACAAGCAATACTTCTTAATCTATTCCTTTTGTAAAATAATGCGCCAGCAAAATAGCAACACAACAAGCAGCTCGGACAGCAGCTTCCAGACCGGGCAATAAACATGTTAGAGTTTAAATTTTCAATGTGGGGTTTACTATTTCTAAACCTAAAAAAACACCCACCCCAACAAACGCACACACACACACTCACAAGTAACATGACATTAATGAAAAGCAGGGACGAATCATCGTTAAGTAAGCACATCTTATCCATTAGTCTTCTAAGTGTTTGTGTGCTCAACCTATCCGCTCATCCGCTTGTTCCCATTGGTTGCAGAAAGGCACCTGAACACCTCTCAGGGAAACCAGCCAGTGGGCATCAGCGGCCTGTCGCCCTCGGCCAATCAGAGGGCCGGGATGCATTCCCCGCCCCCTCGGAGAGCCCTGGTGAGAGAGTTCAGCGGCACGTACGAGAGCCTGCCCGCCCGATCCGTCCAGGTGAGGGGACGAAGACTTAGACCTGGACTAAGACTTAGACCTAGACCTAGACCTAGACCTAGACGTAGACCTAGACCTAGACCTATACTTAGACCTAGACCTAGACCTAGACCTAGACCTAGACCTAGACTTAGACCTAGACTTTGACTTAGACCTAGACATAGACCTAGACGGAGACCTAGACTTAGACCAAGACTAAGATTTAGACCTAGACTTAGACCTAGACTAAGACTTGGACTTAGACTAAGACCTAGCCTTGGACCTAGATTTAGACTAAGAATTGGACTTGGACTTTCTTTATTGTCATTCAATAAACACACCATCACTGCACACATTCAACAAAATTTCGTTACCTTGTCTCGCGGTGGAGTGGACACTTAAATGAATACTGTATTCAAATATTCCCAGAATATAAAGTGCTGGTGGGATTTAAAATGACTAAGTGTATAAAAAGTGCAATGATAAAAGGATAAAGTGACACAGTGATATTGCACCATCAGAGGTAGCAGCAGGTTACAGTCCAGTGAGGATCCCATGGAGGTTTGGGGGTACGCAGGGGGGCTGTAGCAGTCCATAGTGAAGCTTTATCTATTGGACTGGACTGTGTCTCTTACAGCTCTAACTGAGCCCTCAGCTACCATTTCTACTTTAAGCAGGCCCTTTAACCTGCTGTGCAGGTAGGATATTACAGTTGCAAAGAGAGGGGGTACAGAAAAGAGATTTTCAAAGCAAAATACTCAAAATATTGATAACACGCATGTGAATGGCTGGCATGTTTAATTCCCCATGACCCATCGTGGATTGGAGGCCTGAAATGAGTACGGAGCCTTTCAAGATCAGATTGTCTGATACAGCGGCAGGCGCATTCAATTGAAACCGATATTCTCAAAGAGCATTTCACTCTCTAATAGCTGACAGATGGCTGTGGTATTTCTAACCAAATAACACTTGATTTGCAGCTCTTACATCTTATCTACAGTCCCTTTAAGGCGGACGATGAGAGAGCCCTATCTGTGTGTTGTCTACAGCGGCAGCGGTTGCGGCGGGAGTCGCGCTAGATCCATCTTACCAGAGTGAACTTACTAAACAGTTGTTCACCTTTAAGTCAAACAAATCTTAGCGAGTCAAGAGAAAAATGAATTCCCCCGGCATCTGCCCTTCAGTGCAGTGATTGGACGCTCTCTGTTCGGCGCAGAAAGCTGATTGGTCCCTCACCCACTCAACCCTCCCCCTCCTACAGCTGTCGGAGTCCCGTGTGATGGAGTGCCCCAGCATCCAGATCACCACCATCTCCCAGGACGACGACCCCGCCCCGCCGGGCTCCCGCTACTGGGACACGGGCGGCGGCGGCGGCAGCGGCTGGGACCGCGAGCGCCTCTACCTCCCCCTGCTGGACCCCTTCTCCTACCGCGACGGCACCCCCGGCTCCCTCAGCCCGAGCCCCGCCTCCAGCCCCTCCTCCCGGGGCTGGCTAAGCCCCGCCTCCAGCTGCGACTCCCTGCTGGTGGAGGAGGACGACCTGAGCGAGAGCGCCGTGCACCTGGTGCTCTCGCCGTCCTCGCGGCCCACCTCGCCGGGGGGCAAGAAGCGGCGCAACACGCCCCTGGGGGGGTCGCCCTGCGCCTCCCGCCGCGGCAGCTACTCCTCCGAGGAACCGCACGCCGCCGGCCCGGACGGCCACGACTCCGCCCCTCTGTCTCAGGCCCCGCCCCTGGGCTGCGAGCTCAGCATCCCGCAGAAGACGAGGAAGACGTCGCTGGAGCAGGTGAACGCCGCCGCAACGTCACGTGTAGTTCGGCCGTCGTCGGCGGGTGGTCTCACGCTGTCGCTCGTTGTGCTTCACTCACGCAGCTCTCCAGCAGGGAGGTGGACCCGGAGCCGGCTCCAGGCCACAGCGCCCCCTGCCCGGTGCCGGAGGAACAGCAGCCCAGGAGAGAGCCTCCCTCCGTGGGCATGGACTACCTGTCGGTGCCCCCGGCTCTGGGCTGGGGCCGGACCCGCGCCAGCGCACACAGCCCGCTCTTCAGGCAAGCCCGCCGGAGAGGATGGTTGATGATATGCATCTATAGATAGATAGATCCGTTTGATAATCCGTTACAGGAAATGACAGTGTCACTGCCGCCTCAAGACAGACCGTCACCGCACAGTTCCTCCGATAGCTTTATTCGATTGGTGTACTTTTATTTTTAAAAAGTTAAAATAAAATAAATCAATCAAATGAAGTGCAACGTTAGTTTTGTGCATTGTAAAACCTTACAGCAGCTCGTATACTAGACTTCCTGTATCTCTCGGTTTTGCATACAGTTGACTAAACGATTTACTGAGATAGACTTTTGGGTACACAAATACAAGATAACTATCCAATATAGAAAATGTGTTTAATTCAATTCGTTCATTTTAGGACTAATGCCCTGCCCCCACTCGATTGGCCGCTGCCCTCCCAGTTCGACCAATACGAGCTGCGCATGGAGGTGCAGCCCCGCCCACACCACAGGGCTCACTATGAGACGGAGGGCAGCCGAGGGGCGGTCAAGGCTGCTCCCGCAGGCCACCCGGTGGTGAAGGTAGGGTACTACACCTCAGTGCTTAAAGTGTAATTCCGGCGAAAATTGAACCCGGGGTCTTTTCCGGCATGAAGACCCATAAAGTAAGCCATGGCCATGGCCTACCGGTAAGGCACAGACTTGGAAAACAGTATTTTTTACTAAACTCCCGGTACGCTAACTAAGTTCTTGATGCTTCGTTTTATTTGTAGGGACCCTGGTCATGCTACTGCAGAGGTTTGGTAGTATTTTGAGCAATATTAGTGGTTAAAAGATGTAAATTTGGAAGTGTTCACACCGCCCCTAGCTAATAACATGGATGTTACGCATGTTACTTTGCTCCGGGCATTCGCGGGCAAGCTCTATACTCGATTATCAACGAAAAACAGTGTCTGGAGGACCTATTTCATGGGTCTTCATGCCGGGAAAGACCCTGGGTCCAAGTTTCGCCGGAATTACACTTTAAAGCTAGGGGAGGCCGATTTTGACTCAATACTCGCTACTCACATAGAGAGTAAAGTATTTTGTAATCACATAATGTGATTTTATCCGCTGTGATTTGATGCTAGAGTTATGTTGATTAGATTTGAAAGAAAAATAATCTCATGAACAGGGTACTCTGAAAAAGAAAACCATGAGATTGAGCCAACAAGAGGGAAAAGTTCAAGTTCCTTCTTGGTGTCTTTGAGGAACGTTTAGACCTTTAGATGGCAGCAGACTCTCGCAGGTCTGGTGTCAAGGGGCAGTGAGAAAAGACAAGGCACTTTTCTGTTCCCTTATTAAATGTGACGCACCTCATATTTGGATCCACTTTGGCAAGAAACACTCACTTGTGGTCCAAGAACACAAGGCCAACGAGCAATCAATTATTTTGAGAATAAACCGCAACTGGCAAAAATTGATAAATGATGTCTTCTGGCAACCTTGTATCAACTTGTTCAAGACAACCGCAGGCTGCCAGTGCAGTCAACGCTTGAACTACATAGATAATCGTGTCGAAGGGGGGATTTGATTTGACAACATTACCGAGTGTTGCGACAGCTGTTACTTTTTGTGTTTGAATTGCTCCTCTTACATAGTGTGCTATGACGGGCATAACCATTCTGCAGTGTACAAATCTGGTTCCCTATTATGGTGCTCTACTTTACACCCATAATGCGCCGTGAAAGAGCTGTCCAACTGATGCCCACTTATAACCGA
>NC_082389.1:1729272-1741772 GCF_031168955.1 Gadus macrocephalus
CGTCAGCAGTTGACGCCAAAAGACCAAAACAAGCGTTGATTTTTGACGAACTCGGAGTGAGACTGTGTTGTTTGTGACGTAGCTTTGTGGCGCGAAAATGTAACAATCACTCACTCACTCTCTCCTGTCATGGCGTGGTCTGTGTCTCTCAATCGCCCCCTCAGCCCAGCGCTCGGCCCAGGAGCTGCCCGTCATCGAGTCGGTTAGCCTGACTTCCTGTTGTGTGGAGGGAGGGGAGGAGCTACTGCTGAGTGGCACCAACTTCCTGCCCATCTCTAGAGTCCTCTTCATGGAGAGAGGGACAGGTACATGACGGATGAGGGAGAAGAGATAACACGAGAGAGAGAAAGAGAGAGAGAGAGAGAGAGAGAGAGAGAGAGAGAGAGATGGAGAGAGAGAGAGAGAGACAGAGAGAGACAGAGAGAGAGAGAGAGAGAGAGAGAGAGAGAGAGAGAGACGCAGAGACAGAGAGAGAGACATAACAAGCAAGAGAGATTGAGCGAAAGAGAGAGGGAGAGAGGGAGAGACAGAGAGAGGGAGAGAGAGATAACGAGTGAGTGAGAAAGAGAGCGAGAGAGAGAAAGAGAGCGAGAGAGAGGGACGGAGAGACAGAGACAGAGAGAGAGTTGGAGAGACGGAGACAGAGAACGAAAGAGATAGACAGAGAGCGTGAAATGTGTGTGTTTGTGTGTCTATGGATGTGTGTTTGTGTTCTGTGATAAAGGTAGATTCCTTTATTGAAAAGCAGCCTTATGGGTTATTTGGGTGGGTAAACCTTCTAGAAGCTTTATGTGTCCCAAAGCCCATCTTGCGTGTCTGGAATGCTCTGTGGTGGGAGGCTTTCATAAGAGTCCTCCGCATTCAGCCCAGAGATGCAGCCCTTGTTCAGACATATCTGAAGGACGCAACCGGTGTATGCTTCGTAACCTTCGGTCCCCCAAAGGCCAACAGCAAGGCATGCATCTCCCCACTGTATTTAAAAAAGTTCAATTAATAACAATTAAAATGTTTCTTATGAAAATATATATTTATTTAAATTATTAGATGTTCAATACATCTAGGAAAGTCAGCATTTTATTATCAGAATGATCATGAATTAGTTAAATTAGAAGAAGAATAGCTAGCGTGACCAAGCTAACAAGGTGAACAAGGTATTCAAACCTTCTCCTCACTGAAGCCCTGTAGTAAGGGTCAAACCATTCAGCAGCTCTTACTTCTGTTCTCCCTCCCCCCCAGACGGCAAGTTACAATGGGAAGAAGAGGCCCGTGTTGACCGCGAAAACAGCAATGAGGTAAGTGTGTTTGTGTGTGTGTCTGCGAGTGTGTGTGTGCGTGTGTGCGCGTGTGTGTGAATGTTTGAGTGTGTGTGTGACAGAGATATGAGGTATCCCCCCCGACATATGGTCAACAGCCAAATCTATAACCGATGACAAATCTGGTGGCTTAGCACATGCACAAACGTAAATCCCTGTTTGCTCAGGTGTCCGTGTGGCTTTCCTCTGCAGGGGCTGTTGTGTGTTCGGGTTCCCGCCTACAGCGACCGGTCCGTCAGTCGGCCCGTGGCCGTCTGTCTGTACGTCTCCAACGGCAAGCGGAAGCGCAGTAGCACACACTGTTTCAAGTACATTCCCAGTGAGTGTCCGGCTGGCGACCATGTGTCTCCTGTTAAGATGTTGTGTTTTCTGTTGCTAGTCGAGTCACGGTGCTTCGTCCTTTGAGGAGCTATGCTCACAGACAACTGAAAACGTGTGTGTGGTAAACAAGAATAAGGCAATTATTGAGGACATATTGGGTTATGGATATTCATGAAAGGGGTTACAATACATAATACTAAGTACATTTTTTTTTTATTATTATTTTACATCAGAAAGGTATTATAATGTTAGATTAATCAAGCTATATTTGATAACGCAAAATGTGTGCTGTATTGGATATGAACACGGTCTAATACAATATTTGACCCGATCTAATTAATGACATTTCTCCCTGCAGTCATGTTCAAAGAGGAGGAGTCTCTGCGGCCCCGCCCCCTGGCCCTGGCCCCGCCCCCGGCCCCGCCCCTGGACGGGCTGTGTCCCATGGAGAGCTCCATGGAGAAGGCGGACGGGCCCCCGCGAGGGGACCCCACGTCGGAGGACGCCCTGCTGGGCTTCCACCTGCCGCCCTACCCCTCGGCCTACTCCTCCCCGCTCTACCCGGTCGCGCTGGGCACGCACGACGAGTACTTCCCCCGGCCCGACGCCCGGCCCGACGACCAGGGGGGGGGCGACGGCGGCGGCCGGGGGCCCTGCGGCGGCGGCGGCGGCGGCGGCGGCGGCGGCCCCCTCGCCGAGCGGCACGCCGGCTTCGAGAGCCTGGAGCTGGGCTTCACCGAGCTGCTGCCGCCGCGGTACCCCCACGGCGGGCGGGGGGCGCGGCCGCCCTCGCCCTCGCCGTGGCTGGACTCGCCGTACCTCTCGTCCTCGCCGTCGCCCTCCCACTCGTCCTCGCTCAGCCCCTTCCCGGCCGGCAGCCCCCTGTCCGGCTCCCCGCTGCCCCCCCCCGGCCCGCACTACCCGGCCTACGGCCAGCAGGAGGCGCCCCCCTCGCCCCCCAGCTCCGCCTACCAGGACTTCTACTACCCGCCCCCGTACTCCCACTACGACGGGGGCTGCTGGGACCCGCCCCCGGGGAGGGGCGTGGCGCCCGTGGGGGGGCGCTGGGCGGAGGGCTCCTCCCCCTTCCCAGGCTCCTCCCCCTCCACCGCCGCCATGCACCACATCACCCTGGAGGAAGGTGAGACCCCGCCCCCTGGGTGGGACTGGGCCTCGACCGGCTGAACGGGGGAGGAACGAGGAGAGGGGAGGGATGGAGGGGGGGAGGGAGGGAGGGAGGGAGGGAGGGATGGATGGATGGATGGATGGATGGACGGACGGACGGACGGACGGACGGACGGACGGACGGACGGACGGACGGACGGACGGACGGACGGACGGACGGACGGACGGATGGATGGATGGACGGATGGATGGATGGATGGATGGATGGATGGATGGATGGATGGATGGATGGATGGATGGATGGATGGATGGAGCAATGGATGGGTTGGTGGATGGATGCAAGAGGAGGAGTAAATTAGATCATGTTGGCTCTGTAATCATTGACAACCGGGGACATTTCATAGTGGTTGGTGGAAAACCGGGACATTTTAGCGTCCTTTGGCTTTTGTCGGGACGCAGGACACGCATCTCAAAATTGGGACCAGATGTCCCGGAAAAACTGGGACACCTGGTCACCCTATCACAAGGGATAAAAAAGTGTGGCAAGCGACTCAGCAAAAATGTGCGTTTGCCAACAGACAACAACGCTAAACTTTGATGTCAAGTAGGGGGCCACAAAATATCATCCCGCGGGCCTCAATTGGCCCCCGGGCCGCGAGTTTGAGACCCCTGATGTAGATGGATTGAGATATGGGTGGTTAGATGGATGAATGGATGACAAAAGGGACAGATGGATGGATGAATGGATGGGTAGTGGATGTTGAACATGTATGGATGGAGAACCTATGGCGAGACGGATGGATTGATGTATGAATGAATGACGTACGGAGGGATGAGCAGAGAGTGAATAGGTGAAGAGTAGGCAGAAAGGACAGATGGGCGAATCCCGTCTCACCTTTCCCCCTGTTCTCCTTTCCTTCGGCAGTGAATGAGTTCATCGGGGAGGACATCCAGTCGTTCGGGACGGAGTGCCAGATGGACAACCATCCTCACTGAGTCGGCACCTCTGTCCCCCTCACTATGCGACGCCGCACCTGCACGCCATATTAAGATGCTTTGATCCAGTTAAAGGTAATACGGAAATGGGACAATCATGAGCAAATTGTTTTGATGCGTGATTTGAGAACTACAGTGAACACTCATGGTTTTATAAAGGGCAAGCAATGTTTTTAAAGATATAAATTATACAAAGAAAACAAACCTTTTTGAAGTCAGTGTGTCTTTCTTTCTTTTCCGGGGTCACAATGCTTTGGGGAAAAAAAAAAAGCGTGAAACTACTACTAATCCCTTGATCACAGTTTCAATTACTCAACCCCCCCCTGACCCCTACGCCGTCAGTAAGGTAAGGAAAGCCTCTTCGACCCAGATCGGACGGAGCAGAAGCCTTGAGAAGGAACCCAAATGAGGGATAAGGCTGGGATAAGATGGGGTCGGCCTAGCTCAGGAGGTAGAGCGGGCTGGTAACAGGAAGGTTGCTAGTTCGAGTGTCGAGTCGTCCCTGAGCACGACACCCAACCCTGACTGCTCCTGACGAGCTGGCTGTCGCCTTGCGTGGTCGACGCCGCCGTCGGTGTGTGAATGTGTGGGTTAACCGTTGTAAGTCGCTTTGGTTAAGAAGCGTCTGCTAAATGTAAATTGCTTCATCCTTTAAGGGAGACAGCAAGGAGGGCAAAATGTTCCAAAGGGGCATACATGATAGGGTTATGGTATGGACTATTGACTATTGCCACTTTCCTTCCTCAATGTTTCCATATGGGAAGACATTTTTTGAGTTCTATTCATTGTTGCTTTGGTTTTTTGTCCTAAACCTACCTCTGATCCGAAACTCCACGGAGCCCACAACCAACCAATTCCAATAAAAAAAGGTCATAAAAGGGTTGGGATAGTAATGAGTGGACCCTGACGCAGAATTCTTGGAACACCTTCACTTTCCTATTTGAGTAGGATTTACAATGCCTGTATGAGTAATGTTCTGTCCACAGCAGAAAGGATTGGGCAACACTGATCCAACAAAGACTACTCACAGTGACTAAGCCAACAGTGAAACTGAGGGCAATCCAGTCAAATGTTATGCAGCTGGAGAAGTGGCATTGTCCAACTTTGTACGCAATGATATGTTTCGTTAGCACGTCATTTAATGCCAAAATCAGAACCATTTAGAGTGACCTTGGACACTTCACTTCTGTGGTTGGTTCTGAAGTAAGAAATTAAGAAAAAAACGGAAGATCCAAAAGTATAGCATACTTTCGTTTACGTTATGAGACTTGGTTCCATCTAGAATAGATGTGGATTCTATGTAGAGTCCGTCCTATTTTGGAGTGACTTGTTTTATTCGTCAATTACAAACACTTCATTCAGTGTATTTCAAAGGCTGCCAGCATGACAAGCGCCTTGAACCGCCATTAAACAGGGATGACAAAAAGCCTATAAAGAAATCACAGACGAAACAGAGACGCCCTGAGGACGGCAGCACTGTATGTTTGGTGGACCGTTTTATGGGCCCATATGGTTCAACACGGCCATACATGGGAATGTCAGGAGGGAACTGGTATGGGACGAGCAGGGACAGGTCGGGAAGAGCGCTGGTGAGAAGCAGCAGTCAGAGTTCGTTTGCCCAAAAGTTAGCATTTGGAATACAAAAGCCGCAATTTCAAAGCTGTTGGTCCCGATGACATCAACTCTTCCACCTCTGCCCCCCCCCCCCCCCCCCCTCCTCCCGACACACACTCACACACACACACACACACACACACACACACACACACTCACACACACACACACACACACACACACACACACACACACACACACACACACACACACACACACACACACACACACACACACACACACACACCTCGTCCATTTGGCATGCTCACTGTGGGGCCATTGTGTTCGGTTTGTGTTCAGAAAAGGCTTCCGCACACACGGAAAGTTCTGGGAAGGTAAAAGGGATGGCACTGAGGGAGTGGTGAGTCATGAAGCAAAACAAAGCATGTCATTTTAATCTCCGCAACATCCGTGGATTGAGTGTAAAGGAGATGTGGGGCCAACCGAACGGCAGCCATCGAAGGAACACATTTCTTTAATTGTCTTTCACTGCAAAATAGAATCACTGGAGAGGAAATGTTGCACGACGGCGACGCAGAGAGAAGCATCGCGGTTTGCACAGGCCACCACTGCTTTAGTCTTTTACTGCCGAACATTATCACAACATCCAGATCATGACACTGTGGTCTGAGCGCACACCAGCAACATAACCCACGGAAGCCACGAAACCTCGACTGCAAGCGAGTGTGACACACAACTCCTCCAAAGCGTGTGGTTTGGAGTATTTAGTTTCAGAATGCACCCATTGCTTGGCCTTGTGCAACAAGGGAGTGACAGCAGAAGCAAATTGCTGTTTCATAGTGGATTCCCCGTCATGGTCTCCAGCCCGTTGACTCAGTCTCTGCTACTTTAGGGACAAAAAACAGCCCCGTTGGGGGGGGGGGGGGGGGGTGGCTGTCCATGTGCACACACAAACACACTCATGCGCGCGCACACGCATCCACATCCACATCCACGCACACGCACACGCACATAAACGCACGCATTACGCACACATACACATGCACACACACTCACGCATCCACACACGTGTCCACACACACACATGCTTGCACGCACACGCACACACGCATGCACACACACACACACAAGTACACAAACACTTTGTGTGAGTTGTGCGTTCTGTCTTGAAATTGTGAGCAACTCAGGATGCATGGAGTTGGGGGAAGGAGGGGGCTTGTTTAAAATGAAGTTAGTAAAAATGTATAACAGAGAGTCTGTCTCAGTATGTCTAAAAGGACCTTAAGTGATAAGTGCAGCGTACAATTACAATTTCTTTATAACAGAAGAAACAATATTGGTCATTTTAATTCGAGTAACCTTAAAGAATGCTGAATTACTTAGTACTTTCTATCATTTACATCGGGGACAGCTTCTCCATTTGTCTGTATAAAACCTACACCTGCTTTGTTTAACGGTTTTTGTATTGGCTGTTGCAAGATATGTAAAGTTGGGAGGTTTGCAACTGAGGAAGGTGCTAGTTTCATTTGTGTTGCAAGTCAACTTGCAGTTTTACGATGATTCATAACGCAAACATAAAAAACACATTGCAACACATTTTTACATTTTCTACAATCATGACTGATTGTAACAATGATTTGCAATGTTACAACCCCTTTATATAAGATGGATAATAACAATCAGACCCGCTCCGAAAATGCACGGAATTTCAGTGATTACTAACGTGGTCATTTCAATCCACTTGTTCACAGTAACTAAATGTCACCAACAGAGGGCAGTGGCATCTGCATTGGAGAACCTGACGGGGGTTTGACCGAGAGCTGCAGCCCGGCTGTGGGTGTGATCGGGCAGGCCACTGCCACTGCCAGCTGCAGCATTTACACTAATACCCTCCCCTGGAGCATCAGGAGAGGGTCACTGACAACTCTCTCTTGAGTGGTCATTAGACCAAACCTGGCCATGGTTACTGGAATACTATAGTCCCCCCAGGACCCTCCCCTCCTCCTATCTGTAGAAGGGTTAGCTGTGGCATGTAAAGGTTGACTTTTGACCAACGGGTTTGTAAACATTACTTTCAAAGCTGTGTGTGTGTGTGTGTGTGTGTGTGTGTGTGTGTGTGTGTGTGTGTGTGTGTGTGTGTGTGTGTGTGTGTGTGTGTGTGTGTGTGTGTGTGTGTGTGTGTGTGTGTGTGTAGGGTTAGTGTAAGTGTAAGCCTAAACGTAAGCCTAAGTGTGTATGTGTGTGAGTGTGTGTTTGTGTGAGAGACACAAAATGTAATAGTGCTCAGATTATACCACCGATCTACAGCATTTCATTTTTTATTTACGCATTTATTCATCAATCATCTTAATCCAACAGTGACTCATTGAACTCCAATGTCTGGTGCCTTAAACAAAGACGTGAACTTCAACGCGCAGTAAAGGAAACTTTCCCGCTCCAATGGACTCGCTCGGGATAGTTCTATGTCGTCTTTCACTTGCGTGGTTAAGATGGTCCAGATCTCGGTAGGCCCATCAGCTAACAGGATACTCATTGTTCTTCTATGGGTGAGAGTGGGACGTCCAGGAATACATTTTCTCGCACCGAGCCTAGAGTGTCTTACTCTCCCTCGCTCACGTCATCCAGGCCCCTCGCTCGGAGGAAACAGGAACGACGCGTACAGCCACTCCCACCGAGCCGAGGGCTCAGGAGCAGAGAGGTGGAAAATAAACACTATTCTTTGAAAACGTCTGCTCCAAAACATCGATTTTATCTGGACCACCGACTTTACCAACCACTCGCTAATATACAATATATTTAGCAATTTTCCATATAACGTCTTGAAATGCCTCGGTAAAACTCCTTAAGACCGTTCCGACTCAACAGCGATCCAGAATCCAATGTCCCATAACCAGGAAGATGTTGTACCCCGGCCCTATCTGAAATATTTCCCACAGTTCAAACAAAGCTTATGAGAAGACAAGATAACGTCCAATCACCCCGAATAAGACAGTGTTGCATGAAACCAGATCCTAAAACTCCAACCCCTGTCTGGCACAACGTTCAACACCACACAGTGTCCTGGAGACCCGGGCTGGGTTCAAGGTCCCAAGGTCTCCTCCCAAGGTCTCAAGGAGGCGATCGGAAGACAGGAACCGTGTGCTGGCCTGTCTGGAGACGCTGCAGACAAAAGCGAGCGACTTTAAATAACTGGCCCACTAACCTCCAAGAGGGAGCGACATTTTGGCGGTGATACAAAGTCCGGATGTGACGCCGTTCTCCTTCCCCGTTCCCCAAATAGCTGCGGCGTCCCTGGATCCCCTCTTCCCCAGACCCTGGTCCGACCCCGGCCCGGATGGCCTGGGTCAGGGGCGCCATGCAGCAGTGCTTTGACCTCGGACAGGCGCTGACGGAGACATCTCGCCAAAATGTTTGTTCTGGACAAGAACACTTCAAATGTCCCCGAGACACCTTCTGGAGCGGGCATCACACAAAATCGTGTATGGACCCGCTGTCTTGGCAAAAGGGCCCGGTATGGCCTCTGGAAACTCCCTTTTCTACACAGGTCATCCCTTTTCCGATATCTGGATCCTCCAGTTGGAGGGCAGATTACAGACACTATAAAGTGTGTGGAGTATATTCACAGCAGAAAATGTTTGATGCCCTTCTGGTTGCCATGTTGTTTTCTGTTAAAATTGTTCTCAGGTCAACGTTGCAAAGGCAACAGCTTAATTAAGAGAGAGCCACCTGTTTACTCCCAAAAAAACAACAGAAAAGTCATCACTGGCTTTCCCGTCCTCCACCATCTCTGGTGGTCTATCTCTACTATAGATCTCGTATTGCTGTTTGCAAAACTGCTGTCGTTTTCCATCATGCATTCTCGATCGGGTCATCGTTCCGATCAATTTGAATTAATACATTGATTTATTCCACATGTGACGACTCAACAACTTTTCCACATCCGATTCTCAACCGATAATTCGGTTGAGAAGACTGAACTGAAACAGCATTTCCGTCCTCTGTTCGGTGATGCGTACCTATGGCGTTCGTTTGCAGCTGCGACTCAAACATCCCCTGCCACTATGTGACCACAGACTGGATGGAGCTTAAATGACACATGATGCCACCCACTATAGTCTAAATACTCAAGAGGGGCCCCTCACAAGCGGTCCCTGGTATGGCCTTTCACCCCTGTTCTCTTAACGGTCCTCCTGGGAGCTGAACACAGACTGTTCAGGCATGGAGCTGCACGGTCTGTGAGGTTTGTAGGCTTGGGTCAGTTGGAATCGGCGAGAAAAAAAAGAGTGAAATATGGACATATAAAGAGTAGCATACCATGTGCCATGAAAGAAAACGTCATCAGGAGTTTAAAATTGAGGACGAAGAACAGATGGCGATATAGAATAGTTGGATCCCTTCTTGGCTGTTGTGGGTAGGGTGGGAGTCTTTTATGCTGTCCTATTGCACCATTACTATTCTACGCCATAGAAATGTACAGTATGTGCAACACATTCCCAGACTGTGTTGCAAGAGGTATTCTCAGATTGATCGTTAGAGGGGAAGGGGGATTTGAAGTTGAGATGTCCAAAGTCCAAAAAGAGGAACTACCAGCACACCTTGTGACTTTGACAGTGTAGGATAGACCAATATCACAGCACAACCACCACCCAAACCAGATGTTGGAGCAGCTGTTTTCACTTGATACTAACCGTACCATGACATAATATGATATAAACACCAGATAGAATCAAGAATATAATACATAATAAAATTGGTTTATGTGTAATATGCTGAATCAAGTTCAATATCTGGCAAAGACATGAGACAAGACGCCCATGACGAACTTAAATTGGATAACAGTAAACTGTTACCATGAAGCTTTAACTTGTCTCCTGTATATTACTAAATACCCTGATCGCTGTGGAATCATTATCTGTATATTTTTCATACTTTTTCATGCAAAAAGGACAGCACTTATTATTTTGCTTTGCTGGTTCTTTGCCATGGTCAGCCAAAGAATGACTGCAAAAAAATTCATAACCATGGGTTTTTTATTCAAACACCTGATTACATTTTGCTGTAACATTCGTGCGCAAATAAGGGAACATAGAACATGGAGTATGACAGAAGGAAAGAGTCAAGTTTTTTTGTATCTTTTTTTTCTAAGAATTCTTTTACAGCAGATACCAAAATACGTATAAGGCCCGATTGAGTAAGTATTTGGCCTGTCAAAGTGAGTGAAATTCTCACTAATACTTTAGCATTTCATGCTTTCATGAAAGATATCATACACACATATAGAAGTGCACGTATAATTGCGTATAAGTGCGCAACTGAAACATGACAGTCTTATATAAATCCACAATGTTGTATATAATCTTATAATTTTAACGTCTAGAGATAGGCATACAGTATAATAACAGCAAAAAAGCGAGTCAACTTTTTCTCTCAACATTATGTAAACCTTTTTTCAAGTTTAAAAAAACTCATTACAACTATTTTCAGGGATAACAGATCTTCATCTGTAAACATTATTTGAAATTATTCTGCACAATGTAATCCAAGAAAAAATGAAACTGGTCTTTGGGACATTGTGAGTTCATTTGGGAAATGTATTTTGTATAAAGGTTTACTTGAGGATGAATGGCAACAAACCAAAGTTAATTCCTTGGACGTTCTACTGATATTGCATTGCATTAGCTTTGGTCTGTAACAATATAATTTGATATTCTTATAATTTTTTCTTTTTCTATAATTAAATTCTGTAATATGTAACTATATTGTGTATCATATTGTATTCATATACATCTATTGATTAGTACTGTTTTTATTCCGAGGCCTAAATTAGTGAAACAGCTGTGTAAGTCTCATCCGGTCTCGAATCGAAACTGCGAAGCAACATACAGTGACCCACTGCCATGACAACCACCCAAACAGTGAGCGTCAAAACAAAGCCACCTTCTGCGGTCGCCCTTTTTTTCATCTGCTTGTGTTCACTAGCACCGAGTATTCCCCCGCGGCCTCGTCGGCATTTAAACACCGCCAGTGACCCTTTGATTACTCTACTCTCCCACACCTCTCCCATCACACCCTTCGTCCCTCCCCCGTGCCCCCGCCCTCTCCACTCAGGCACTGACGAACACCAAGCGGGCCGAGGTGATCAGGTCGGCCAGGTACAGGAGGAAGTTGACGCCGGTGAGCACCGCCACGGCCATCGTCTTGTCCCATTGGCACAGGCCCATCGCGTTGCTGCATTGGCCGGGTCGGTCCTTGTGGCCGCCGTTCTTGTTGTCAAAGTTGAAGATGGGCCAGATGATGGTGGCGGACAGGTAGAGCACCACGGCCAGCAGCGCGTACCCCGACAGGAAGCGGGCGAAGGGGAAGGGCAGGCAGCCGGTGCACTCGCCCACGCACAGCACGATGACGGCGGCCGACAGGATGAAGCAGATGCAGTACACGGACATGCAGTACTTGAGCGCGTCGTGGCGGTCGTACAGCACCGGGTCGCTGACGAACACGAAGATGACGCACGCCACGAAGGTCTCGCACACCTTCAGCAGGCCCGGGGCGGTGGCCATGTAGCCGGCCACCTCGCCCGGGCGCGCCTTGCTGATGCTCACCTCCGACATGTAGCAGACGGCGGCCAGGCAGGAGAAGACGGTGGAGACGATGCGCAGGTTGTGCACCTCGCTGTAGCTGTGGTCGCCCTTGACGTAGTACAGGGGGAAGATGATGGAGGCGGAGAGGCAGAGGAGCGCGGCGTAGCAGGCGAACGTGATGGGGAAGTTCTTCCAGGAGATGGGCGCGCGCGCCTGCAGGCCGAACAGCTCCACCAGGAGCACCAGCAGGCTGCCGGCGAAGCTGAAGGCCCAGCAGAAGATGCACCAGTCGCCCGTGCCGTGGTTGAGCTGACCGCCGTGCACGGCCACCGAGAAGGCCACGCAGGCGAAGATCATGGCGCAGAGACGGGTCCAGAAGAGAGGGCCGGTGTGGAGGACGACAGCCATGGTGGGAGGGTGTGTGTGTGTGTGTGCGTGAGGGAGTGGGCGTGGTCAGCGGTGGTCTGGGTCGTCCTCTTCTGGATGAAGCCTCTTTAGTGGTTGATCACGTGCGTCTGAATGCGGAGAACTGTGAAGAGAGAATGGAGTCAATCTGTTACATCGTTTGTTTAATTGTTGACCGGTGTCAGCG
>NC_082389.1:1746267-1871267 GCF_031168955.1 Gadus macrocephalus
TTGTATTTATTGTAATTTCATTACACAATAAATCCACCTACGTTGCTGTACATGGGAGAACCACAACATGTACAGCACCCATGGTTATTCACTTAATGGTTTGTGTAAATAGATCTGTAAAAAAAATAAAAATAATGGTGGTGTGAATATAATGAATAAATAAAGAAATTCAAACAAGGTGGAAATGTGCATTATAATGTTGAAGAACCTTGTTAATATAACAATTAGTTCCCTAATAGTTTTGGATGGGCCATTCCTTGTGGGTTCTCTGTACAAACAGAGATGAAGTGAAGTTCCTGAGAACCGTTGCGATGGTTTCTGTATAAGAAGAATAAGAATACTGGACGTGACTGCGCTGGCTCTTGGCTAGTCATCCTGGACAGGTTTGATGGCGGTCGGGTTTATGTCCTGCAAAGGACCTATGTCCTATGCATTCTACCTGTGTGGAATGTTATGTTTTATTTGTCGCCCTAGATTTTCATTACTAACTACTCTGCACCTAGTGTATACTAAAACGTATCAATTATTGAAACGATACTAATCAGACTAATGGGTTAAAAATGACATATAGGTATTAACATGGGAAGATTTCAGATTGGTGGAGAATTGTCATAGATTCAAGTCAGGTGTGCAGTGAAAAATAATGGCATTTTTAGATTTGCATCATGTCGGTTGAGATCTGTTGTTTCCTGTGTTTACTAATGATGACACTGTGTTTATTCTATTGGGGGAGGGGGAGTTGTATTCTCAGGGCTAATGTTAACATGCCCATGGCATTATTTGGAAAAAAAAAAGACTTATTACACAGTAATATTTTTTGTTGTAGGCCTACTACAACTGCTACAGCTTCCATGTATACTTCCAACTATTGTTCAAGTAGTAACCATGGAAGTTAATCTGTGCCATCCGATTTTGAAAATAAAAAGCCATTGAATTCTAAGCACTGAATATTAATGCATTGAAATAACGTACCTGGATTTTTTGCCTCTGAACTGAATTGTCAAATCAATTTCAGCTTTATTTTTCAATGTTAAAAAATTCAAAATCAAATATTCAACGTCCCCGAAGTCAACATGCCAAATGCAGCTGCAAAATTCAATCTATGAAATTCAGTGAAATTACGCCAAATTTATTAGGGCACCAATTTTGAGTGATCCGAGGTCCCTTTATTTGATTTTTGATTAACGTTGAAAAATAAGGCTGATTTATTGACAATTGCAAAAAAATCCAGATACATTAAGGTTTGCGTCACAGTCTGCCCCTAGCTAACCCAGTTGAGTTTTTCAAAGTTAATTTTTCTTGTTAAATTTCAATAAAATAATTATATATCATTTTTTTAATTTTTTTATTTAATTGTTTAAGGAAAATGTAGGCTACGTTGAAAAACTCGACATGCCCCGTTGCCACACACTGAATATCAAAGATTTTGTTTTTTAATTTATTTCAAAGGTTCTATATTAAAGTGGAAATAAGACTCATAGTTAATGTACCAATACGATATTTTGTTATTTTATATATTTATTTGGATTATTTTAGACCGTTTTTTTTATTACATAATTAGGCACAAAACACAAAGCACAAAACTGGATAGAAAAGTGTGAGTTAGAAGAGACAGTAAGATGACTCGGGGAAAAAGCAGTTCGGTTCTATGTGTTACATTTCTATCTCTAGGCCGCCGTGGAGCTTTCTGCGTCAGGATTGACTACACAACTTTATTGTTCCATCCAGGAAGACACGACAGGCTACGTGTCAGGAAACGGCAAAAGGCAATCCAAGCCCTTGGAGTACTAGAATTCACCTGTTTATGAGGCGTACGAAGTTTATTTGGCTAATAGTAAATACATTGTTACTAAGACCGCGCCAATAAGAAGTCACGATGTTGACCAAATTTGAAACAAAGTCCGCCCGTGTTAAAGGTAGGTTGTCGGTGGTTATGATTAGCATTACATCAATAGCTAGCAGGCTAAAATGAATCGTAACGTTATCAGCTCAAATCTAGCCAACATTTTGGTTTCTTTCTGACAGTTCAATATAGGCTATACACGTTATGTTAACGTTATGCGGTGTTATGAATCAAATGAATTGCAGTGCCGAAAGCTGTTAAATTGTTAGGCAAGAAGCTATAGCTAGCTACGCTATTCATCCAGTGGTGAAGTGGTATTCAGATAAGACAGTCCTATATTTGTCACTCGATTTGTGTGTACATGTAACTTTTACGAATTACAGTTAATCGTTTTCTTGGTTGTCCTTTGGTTGTAGGGCTGAGTTTCCATCCCAAGAGGCCATGGATCCTGGCCAGTCTGCACAACGGCGTCATACAGCTGTGGGACTATCGTATGTGTACACTGATCGACAAGTTTGATGAACACGACGGTAAGAAAATGGCAATATAGTTTGGATATGAGATCATTTTTTATTCTATTCAAAGATATTTTTTCCAAGAGCTGCTGACACGTATGTTTTAATAAACAGGCCCCGTCAGAGGTATTGACTTCCACAAGCAGCAGCCTCTCTTTGTATCCGGGGGAGATGACTACAAGATCAAGGTAATATTGCGGTGACGTTGCATTACCCCATCAATAATCCCAAAATAGTATGTACAGATAATTACATACGTGGAAATATATATTACTTGGGTGAACCAATTGTTCTAGATAAATTCACATTTTTATATGACTGCATTTTATTTGTGAATCATATGTGAGCTTGTTTACAAGCTTTTTAAAATAACTTTATTAACTTCTTTTTTGTAAAATGGCATCTGCTCGACCCATTTCACGTTTGAAAGACCCTGCAGGGAAATATCCAGGATAGTGTTTCCTATGTGAATACGGCTTCAGTCAGTGTATTTTTAAAGCACTGTTTTCTGCTCAGGTGTGGAACTATAAGCTGAGACGCTGCCTCTTCACTCTTCTCGGACACCTGGACTACATCAGAACCACATTCTTCCACCATGTGAGTAGTTGTCTAGACCAACCTCATATGTACATGACATGACGTGTGTAAATGTCAATGTTGGCCGTACTTGATCGTTATCGTTGTGTGCAGGATTACCCCTGGATTCTGAGTGCTTCAGATGACCAGACCATTCGCATCTGGAACTGGCAGTCAAGGACCTGTGTCTGGTAAGAACACACGTATTATGCACGCATATTGAAATAGGTTGTGAGTTACCCATCATTATTAAACGTTTTTCTTATTACCGCTAGGGTTAGCTTCAAAGAATGATGATAAGAGATAAGAGAACTTTATTTCATCCCATGCATGGGAAATTAACTTGTTACAACAGCCCATGGAATCTAAAGTATGCAATAATAAAATAAAAAGTATAAAGTATCCAACAATCATGCATCCATAAGATAATACAAAATATAATAAATACAATAAATATAAATATAATTAAAATGATGGCGTGTTATATTGTGTTTCATATGAATCACCGTTCTTTTCCAGCGTGCTCACCGGGCACAACCACTATGTGATGTGCGCCCAGTTCCACCCCTCCGAGGACCTGGTGGTGTCGGCCAGCCTGGACCAGACCGTGCGCGTGTGGGATATCTCCGGTGAGGGGCGTGGTTTAGAGGAGGGGCAGAGGATAGTGGGAGGGGCCTGGGCGGGGCGGGCAGGACGGGCAGGACATCAGGGGTTATGGGATGGGGAGAAAGATGTCAGAACTGAACCCATCAGTTCCTAATCCTCTTTCTCTCCTCCTTTTGTGTGAAGAGAATACATCTCTGTGGGCTGTTGGCAAAATAACACCTCTCTCTATTTAGCCTCATAAAAATTAGACTCAAGTTGGCTCAATTGTGAATTTCCGACCAACCAATTATTACCAATGGTTGGTTGGAAATTTCAGCCTCAATTTTGGGGGCTAGCATTTTCACCATGAAATTTAGTTGGGCAATGCGAGAGAGGTGTATGTTGTGAATTTTGCATGCCCTTGTAATATCTGTTGACTGTAAGATCTCTCTGTTAACAAAGGTTTGCCTTTCCAATTCATTCTTGTTAACCCATTAACTGGTCTTACAACTCCTCCCTACTCTTCTTCATCTTACAACTCCTCCCTACTCTTCTTCACCTGCACATCATGCCTTCCAAGGTTCTGCTGTCCCTCTTTCAGGGGATTCAGTGAATCTCTTCCTCTCCTCTACCTTGACTGCATGTCCCTGTGTACCTCATTTCATTCACATAAATACCAAAAACGCATTATATTTTGCATGCATACAACAGATGGTGCATGTGTTATGATGAACTATTTAATAAGTTCACTATCTGCATCATCTAAATACCTGGGATAAGAAAGTAAGTACCAATTCCAGTTTGTTTGCTGGTTTTATATGTAATATATGGCAAACTTGTAGCGTATACATTTTCTTCTCATACTACCATTGGCATGATAATTGCATGGCTACATATGCGATTAATGAACGGATATAACAATATCTCTAATAGCAAGTAAGGGTTAGTAAATAAGTAAGAGAGCTTGTTAACACTGATGCATGATGGGAACATTGCAATAGCAGCCATGCATTGGCGACCCCCAGCATCCTAACACAAAGCATGGAGCCTCGTTCCATTTAACCCCATTCCAAACCACAACAGTGACAACAACGCCCCATACAGGGCCCCTCTTCACCGCCCCCAGCTGCCAACCACTGCCATCCCATCTGGGCCCATTCACCACCCACCAACCTGTGTCCCCCCCCTTTCTCATGCTCCCCTGGAAACATCCGCACCTGCATACGGGTTCCTAGTGCTGCGGATTCCTATGAAAGAGGGATTTCCCATCAGGGTTCTCCTCGCTGTTGTGACTAACTGACCACCACATGTGTGGTTCATACGGGGCAGGAGTCACCAACACAATCACCCTGACATGTTTTACCCCCCCCCCCCCCCCCCCCCCCCATCCGTCTGTGCTGTCCCCATTTTCAGCCTTTGGACCTCCGTTGATTGGTTTATTGCTTAACAACACGCATCATCCAATGTAGATCTTTAAACCCTCTCCTGTGTGTGGTTGATCTGTTGACCCAAGCACGGTTTACATTGTCGGGCCTTTTTCACTGTTTTCTTACTATATTGTCAATTTTCTTTTATAGGTCTTAGTCTGAACCGTTCTTCACAGAATAAAAAAAAAGGTGTCAATATCTCTCAGTAACACTGAGCAGTTGGAAGTTTCAATTCGAGGTATTCTTTATTTATTTCACCCTTCAAAGACGAGGGATAGCCGACACTGTCATACAATAACCCAATCCAGTCTCTCACGCCCGTGAGCTGAACCTCACAGGGAGACAGATGGGGAGATCCACAATAGTCAATGATGTTTTCCTGGCCCTGTGTGTGTGTGTGTGTGTGTGTGTGTGTGCGTTGCCGTGTGTGTGTGTGTGTGTGTGTGTGTGTGTGCGTCGCCGTGTGTGTGTGTGTGTGTGTGCGCGCGTCGCCATGTGTGTTCAGTTAGGCCCAGCGACTGTCATCGCTTATGGGGAAAGCGAACAGCAGCTCCTGTTACTCATTATGTGTTTGAGTGCTAACCAAGTTTCTCTTTTCCCCACCTCCTCCCCCTCCTCCTCCTCCACCACCACCGTGGTGGTCCCGTCGTGTGTAACTCCTATGTTGTCAACCCCACCCCCCCCCCCCCCCCCTCCCTGGCCGGCCTGTTCTTTCTCTGGTTGTTGTTGCCGTGGTCGTTGATCCCGCCAGGTCTGCGGAAGAAGAACCTCTCCCCTGGCGCGGTGGAGAACGACGTGCGCGGCATCTCGGGCGTGGACCTGTTCGGGGCGTCGGACGCCGTGGTCAAGCACGTCCTGGAGGTGAGGCGAAGCGTGAGAATTGACGTGCTTCCTTACAAGACCGGTAACCATAGCAACGCCGGTAAACAAACCCCGCGAAGCCCAATCCCTACGTGAGCTCCCCGCGCTACGGCCATCCGGAGGCGCACAGAGCTTTTGGCCGTGATATTATGATATATAAAATGATATTATACTATTATCTAGAACGTTATAAGACGCCGAGAATTGGCGCGCTGCCAGCTGCTGTCACCGAGTGTGAGAGGAGAGTTGACGGAGAAGATGGCGGTTGACCTAGTTTCAAAGTTAATACCGTTTATACCGGTAATACCGGTGTTGACACGAGTGTATTACTCGGTGTGAACATTTCCACATCGCGACAACCCGAGTTGTAGCAGGACCTCGCATGTAGTCCGTCAGATTGGGTAGGATTCAATAAAAGACTGGATCGATTGTTTTTAGATTATGTAAATGATTGGCCAACTGTATTAGACTTTTATTGTTAGATATTAGAGATAGATTTTTAGATGTTTCTTTTTTATATTGACATGTGCAACTCTTGGTTGCTGCTAAACTTTGTTTCTGTAAATGGTACAATCGTGTGTGTGTGTGTGTGTGTGTGTGTGTGTGTGTGTGTGTGTGTGTGTGTGTGTGTGTGTGTGTGTGTGTGTGTGTGTGTGTGTGTGTGTGTGTGTGTGTGTGTGTGTGTGTGTGTGTGTGTGTGTGCGCGTGCAGGGTCATGACCGCGGGGTGAACTGGGCGGCCTTTCACCCCACCATGCCCCTCATTGTGTCTGGGGCTGACGACAGGCAGGTCAAGATCTGGAGGATGAACGGTGAGCGTCTGGTCGTCTCCCTCTCTGGGCCTGTCTGACCCTCTCTGACTCTCTCTCTCTCTCTCTCTCTCTCTTTCTCTCTCTCTCTCTCTCTCTGTCCCTCTCTCTCTCTCTCTGTCCCTCTCTGCTTCTGTCCCTCTCTCTGTCTCTCTCTCTCTGTCCCTCTCTGTCTCTGACCCTCTCTGTCTCTCTCTCTCTCTCTCTCTCTGTCTCTGTCTCTGTCTCTGTCCCTCTCTGTCTCTGACCCTCTCTCTCTCTCTCTCTCTCTCTCTCTCTCTCTCTCTCTCTCTCTCTGTCTCTGTCTCTGTCCCTCTCTGTCTCTGTCCCTCTTTCTCTCTCTGTCTCTGTCCCTCTCTGTCTCTGACCCTCTCTCTCTCTGTCTCTCTCTCTCTCTGTCTCTGTCTCTGTCTCTGTCTCTCTCTCTCTCTCTCTCTCTCTCTCTCTCTTTCTCTGTCCCTCTCTGTCTCTGACCCTCTCTGTCTCTGACCCTCTCTGTCCACGGGACAGCTGGGAATGTTACCAATGCACGCAATGCATTTAAAACCAAATTAAGCCCAAACAGGTCGAGGTCTTGTTGTAGTCTGTTGTTGTATTTGTAAACACAATCAAAAGATTACTATTATTATTTTTTTGTCATGTGATATACAATTACATGCATATTTGTGTGTGTGTGTAAATCAGATTATCTGTTACATAATAGCATTTGTATTGTAGAGCGCTCAGTTTCTCAGGGATGTATAGACCCTTTGCCTGGTCCTTCTCCTCCCTAACGTTGTTACATGGATTGAACGGCATATCCTGTTCGTTCCGTGGTCATGGTTATCCTCGCCATGGTTGTGCTCTTATTCTAAGCTGTTTCCACCGTGTGGTATCACACTTAGCCCTGCAATAAGTGAGTAGTAATATGGCTGCAGAACTTTTAAGTAATAAGTAGATGGATGCAGTTGTAAGAAATAACACTTTAGTCTAGATGTCGTTGAGGTCTTGCAACGGGCCGTGATTAGATTCAGAATTGATCTGAAATGAAAGTAAAATGTTACAATATGATTCCTAGGAAAATACAATGGTACATGCAAGGCTATCCAGCCTAGCGATGTAATAAAGAAGAGCAAACGATGAATGTGCCTCTCAGTCCCTCCGTCCTAATGTAATCATCATGTTTACCCGTGCAAGGAAACCATTAAACGATTCGATGGAAAATGTGATTAAAGCGTGATGAAGGGGTTCAGATGGATCCCATCCGTTCTAACGTCCCTCTCGCCGCCGCCCTGCCCAGAGTCTAAGGCCTGGGAGCTGGACACGTGCCGCGGCCACTACAACAACGTGTCCTGCGCCGTCTTCCACCCGCGGCAGGAGCTCATCCTGTCCAACTCGGAGGACAAGAGCATCCGCGTGTGGGACATGTCCAAGAGGACGGGCGTCCAGACCTTCCGCCGCGACCACGACCGCTTCTGGGTGCTGGGCGCGCATCCCAACCTCAACCTCTTCGCCGCCGGTAAGCGGGACGGGGCGGAGACGGGGAAGACGAGCGCCGCCATGTTTTTTTTTTAGGATCGTTTCAGGTCATGGATGGAAGTCATTTAAGGACGACCCTGTCATGCAGTTGCTATGAAATCCAGAAGTTCAGGAGATTTCATCACTGGAGATGAAATTCTGTAGCTTGAAAGAAGCGTCTCAGAGAAATAAATCTTCATTTGATCTGCGTCAGTTTAAAAGTTACAGCAAAGTATTTAACCACCCAGATTTTGACATGACCGTTAAATACCACATACCTACCTCCCCCCCTCCCCCCTCTCCCCCCCTCCCCCCTCTCCCCCCTCTCCCCCCAGGTCACGACAGCGGCATGCTGGTGTTCAAGCTGGAGCGGGAGAGGCCCGCCTACGCCGTCTACGGCAACATGCTGTACTACGTCAAGGACCGCTTCCTCCGGCAGCTGGACTTCAACAGCAGCAAGGACACCGCTGTCATGCAGCTCCGCAGGTCAGCGCGCGCGTGTTTGTGTGTGCGTGCGTGTGTGCTTGCGTGTGTGTGTGTGTGTGTGTGTGTGTGTGTGTGTGTGTGTGTATGTGTATGAATCCCACCAAGCTGGACATAAAGGTCAAAAATACTCTAGGAAATGTGAGTCTGACCTGTAAAGGGTTTGCACAAATTGTTGTCCTTAATTTGACGACATGACAACTTTTTATGAATAAAAGACATTTCAACATTTTTAGATGAATTCAATACAGAACATAATGCAGAACGCAGAGAATAGTCCATACATCTAACAGCCAATGTTCTCCCTCCAGTGGGTCCAAGTTCCCAGTGTTCAGCATGTCCTACAACCCGGCCGAGAACGCGGTCCTACTCTGCACTGTAAGCGCGCGCACACACACACACACACACACACACACACACACACACACACACACACACACACACACACACACACACACACACACACACACACACACACACACACACACACACACACACACACACACACACACACACACACACACACACACACACACAGCCTCTTTTGAGTCCCCATTTTGCCTGGGGTTCCGTGTCATACCTCTTCTGTCCCACAGAGGGCGACCAACCTGGAGAACAGCACCTACGACCTGTACTCCATTCCCAAAGAGAGCGACTCCCAGAACCCAGACGGTATTATTCAGCAAAACCAGCAACATAATCATACATATTGCTTTCCATTGGGATGTATGTTGTAGTGTTCAGCCCATGGCTGACTCCGCCGTCGGTGTGGGGACGTGTGCGTGAACGGTGCATGTGAGGCGATGTTGGAACGCGCTTTGGGAGGCCAATGGTTAGAAAAGCGCTGCATCAATGCAGTCCATTTACGGTTACATCACTCGGACTTCCGTCTCTCTCCAGCCCCGGAAGGCAAGAGGTCCTCCGGGCTGACGGCCGTCTGGGTGGCCAGGAACAGGTTCGCCGTCCTGGATCGCATGCACTCGGTAAGGCTGGGTTAACCCCACTATATGTTCTGCATTGTATAGCGATGTTCAGTGGTGGATGGGTTAACGACAAAGCATTTTGTGGTGTTGGTATTTTACTACCCATGTATGTGTATGGAGGAGGGGAAATTGTTATCTCTTGTGTATTATTTATGCGGTTCTTAACCCGAGTGAGACCCACTTTTACTCGTGGAAGATTATTCTTTTGTACATTTGGTGGTTTCCTGATGGTTTGAAATGTAATATTATTTAATTTTAGAGTTTTTATTCGAATCAATATTGTTAAAAGATACTGACCACCATAAATGGACGTCGGTTCCTGTGCCGTGTCTCCCCCCCCCCCCCCCCCCCCCCCCCCCCGTAGCTTCTGATCAAGAACCTGAAGAACGAGATCGTGAAGAAGGTGCAGGTGCCCAGCTGCGAGGAGATCTTCTACGCCGGCACGGGCTCCCTGCTGCTGCGCGACGCCGACGGCGTCACGCTGTTCGACGTGCAGCAGAAGCGCTCGCTGGCCACCGTCAAGATCGCCAAGGTCAAGTACGTGGTGTGGAGTGCCGACACGAGCCACGTGGCGCTGCTGGCCAAGCACGGTGAGTCCCGCCGCACCCACTCACACACTGTTTATCCTAGTTATTTCGCTTACCCCAAAATTAGATTTTTTATTCTATTTGTTTTTTTAACCTGTAGTCCTTTGTCATCTTTGGATGAAAAGGGCACTATAAATAAAATGGATTATTATTTGTATTATTATTGTTATTATTATAGTCCAGCGCATTGAGCAGCACCTCAAGGCGTCCAGGCAGTACGACAAAGTTGTGGGAAAAGTTTAGATTTGAACTTGAAATAGTTTACTGTCGACACACAACCTCAAGTGATGCAGTTGTTATGAGCCGATCAAATCCTAATGTTGAGGAGACGTTGCCACTGGAGATGAGGTTCGGTAGCTAGGAAAAAAAATTGTACTTTATCTGCAGGGACGTACTCATTAAACGTTTAGGTCTGGCCATGTGGGAGTGGATGAATTAACCAGCGACTATTATTTTTAAACTATTATTATCTCTAAAATGTCCCAAAATGTCAATGTCACAACGTAATCAAAATCACATGAGATGATGAGTCTTTGGATCACGCATCACGATATCTTTCTACGTTCTATAAAACCTTCTCTCGCTCTCTTTCTCCTCCGTCCTCCGGGCAGCCATCATGATCTGCAACCGGAAGCTGGAGAGCCTGTGCAACATCCACGAGAACATCCGCGTGAAGAGCGGCGCCTGGGACGAGAGCGGCGTGTTCATCTACACCACATCCAACCACATCAAATACGCCCTCACCTCCGGGTACGCCCCCAGCTGTGTTTCCCCCAGCGCTGTATGGTTAGGGCCCCGCCTTAACGACACCAGGGCCCCGCCTTAACTACCAATGTATTGAAAAAACATCGGTAGTACCGTCTACAACAATAGTCGAGCCACAAAGCTTTTTGAATGGAATTGAAGGCGGGCGCGGGGGATCGTTCGCCTCTGCGCCGTCCGATTTGGAACGGGCGAGAGGGGGAACGGGGGGTCCACCGTTAGCGTGGACTGAACCCCTCACCGAAGGCTGCAGGCTCGCGGGATAATGACCCCCTTGACTGAGACATTTCCTGGGGGGAAACGCTGCACACTCTCAGCTGTTGTTGTCGAAGGGTAATATAACGTCCGCTGGTTGGAGCAATTTGGCGGCTGGGGCCAAAGGATTGGTCTGCCACCTCACTTCACTCCTAGTATGGGCTTTATGTCAGCATTCTCCATGTGCTCCTACATAGATATGTTGAATTTTTGTTTAGTCGCAACTTGTTTGTTTTTCGATGCACACATTTTATTTGTTTACATGCATGCGTTAATTTTACGTATGCATACACTTTTTCGTTCACTTAACTTTTTCACTTTTCGTGTTTTACAAAATAAATATATATATATATATATATATATATATATATATATATATATATATATATATATATATATATATATATATATATATATATATATACTATGTTCTTGGAGGATAACGATCAACTGAGCTGAATACAGCCATCTGCACGGAGGCCTGACAGTGACCCCCCCTCCCTCTCCGTCCACAGCGACCACGGCATCATCAGGACCCTGGACCTGCCCATCTACGTGACGCGGGTGCGGGGCAACAGCGTGTACTGCCTGGACAGAGAGTGCCGCCCCCGCGTGCTCACCATCGACCCCACCGAGTACCGCTTCAAGCTGGCGCTGGTCAACCGCAAGTATGAGGAGGTGGGTGCCCGGACAGCTAACGGAGCGCTCCCCAGGGGGTCTCGGGGGGGTGGACGCCTGGTTGGGTTACGTTCTGTGTGTTGATGTGTCAAAGAAATACACTTTACCTTAGTCTTCTACTTTAAGA
Organism: Gadus macrocephalus; assembly: GCF_031168955.1. NCBI lineage: Eukaryota > Metazoa > Chordata > Actinopteri > Gadiformes > Gadidae > Gadus > Gadus macrocephalus. Next base: position 1,758,255 of record NC_082389.1, read on the forward strand.
GATTGTTGGCAAAAAAGGGAGGTATAATTAATGGTGCTGCACGATTTGGTGAAAAAGTCATGTTGCGATTATTGTGGACATTATTGCGATTGCGATATGATGAACTAATGTCATGAGTCTACTTGCTTGGTTATCAAGGAAGAGGCACACAGATTGCTGATCATTTTAAAATGTTTATTTCTCAACTCAAACATACAAACTTAAACTAGCATAAGTAAATACAAAAACTAAAAAATGTGTACAGTACTGTTCTCAAAATAACAATATTTTACAAAATTAAATAAATAATAAAAATATATACTTTTTAAAATAAAGGCATTTCTGCAGTGCAAACTTGTTGGGTTAGCTCAATAGTACAACTTATTTTTTACATTTTATCGCAGCCTTTTGCGGTAATACAATCGCAAAGGCTGATATCGCGATTGCGATTCGATTAATCGTGCGGCTCTAATAATTAATCATATTCTTCTAAAACATTATGTTCTGCTGCGCCGTACAGCAAAGCAAGAGAGCGTGAGCGCGCTACTGCTATACAGCCGTGTAGTCCGTGATAAAGCATCGAGACATAGCCTCATGGTTAAACCCATTTAAGTGGCCTTTTTAGCCCCGGTGTCGCATATCTGCGGTAATGGCAGGTTACCTGTGAGTGTATGGGAATGGGGCGGGCACGGCGTTCTCCTGTTTCTCCCAAACAACACTTACCGGCAACCCTTTAGTTGAACCCGCTCCCTGAACCTTGACCCCTCTCCGACCCCGCTAGGTGCTCCACATGGTGCGCAACGCCAAGCTGGTGGGCCAGTCCATCATCGCCTACCTGCAGAAGAAGGGCTACCCCGAGGTGGCGCTGCACTTCGTCAAGGACGAGAAGACCCGCTTCAGCCTGGCTCTGGAGTGCGGCAACATCGAGGTGAGAACCACGGCCGGAGCTCTCTCGTCTTATTCCTCTTATTGGGATTATCCGCATGCTAAATAGGGGTCGAGAATAGCATCCAGTATGTCCGAAGACAAATCGATTTACAGTATGCCAGAGGAAAACGGGATGCTGAAAAGTATTTGGGAGAACTTTGTAGTGTGCGAACACGGGACGCCACGTCCCACAATGCATTTGGTCAGGAGTGAAGCTATGAGTTGTGGACGCTTGTTCAACCCCCAAAAAAACAAAATTTAAAAATATATTTTGCAGTTTCATGAATGTATACTTGGTCGCAACTAATTATAACTAGTAAATATAACTATTTAGGTATCAAGTAATTATTACTAGTAAATATAACTATTTAGCTCGTCATCAATTGCCACCACCACTCATTGTATCTCCTGAAAATATAGTTATTTCTCCTTTTCTCCTTTATTTCTTAACGACTGTTTCCACCCCGACCACCAGGTGGCGCTGGAGGCCGCCAAGGCCCTGGACGAGCGCAGCTGCTGGGAGCGCCTGGGCGAGGCCGCACTGCTGCAGGGCCACCACCAGGTGGTGGAGATGTGCTACCAGAGGACCAAGAACTTCGACAAGCTCACCTTCCTCTACCTCATCACCGGCAACCTGGCCAAGCTGCGCAAGATGATGAAGATTGGTACGGATGTGTGTCGTTGGCATTGAGTCTTGGCTCTCCAGACATAAGAGCTGTGTTCGAAATCGTTCCGTATCAGGGATACAGTGTCGTCCTTTAGTAGAGGTGTTCGAATTCTCAGTGGTTTATTTCATTCACTAAATAGTGGACAATAAAATACCCAAAATTTGAGTACATGTTACTCCCGTGTACCACAATGCAATGCGGTCGGTCGGGTTTTCTAAACGTCATTTACTGACGCATATGACGTTTAGAAATGTTTAGCGTAGTGTCCGAATTCTCGTTTGTTCGTTCCCTGTATAGCTCACTATCATAAACACTCTGTAGGTAATAGTGAGTGAATAGGAACGATTTTGAACACGGCTAATGCCTGGAGAACTCTCCGTCAGCGAAGTTTGCACGACTGTATCAAACGAGTGAGGAGGTATCACAGAGGCAGACCTTGACCTCAACGTGTCCCGTGTGTCCCGTACTGTCCCCGTCCCGCAGCCGAGATCAGGAAGGACATGAGCGGGCACTACCAGGGGGCCCTCTACCTGGGGGACGTCAGCGAGCGGGTCCGCATCCTGAAGAACTGTGGACAGAGTAAGTGCCCTCCTCCAAACCCTACCTCTGGTGCATCAACAACGGGGAGCATAGTAAGACACTCAAATATATAGGATAAAGAAATGAACCATGAGCACACGATATGTAAAATAAATGAAGCATATGTAGAGTAATTTTATTTAGATATTTTATTGAAGCACTCATACATATTCGTGGGTTATTATCCCTTTTTTGGAAACCATTTTTTAACGTCCTCTTTAAATTACAATTACAATTAGGGCATTTAGCAGACGCTTTTATCCAAAGCGACTTGTAATTATTAATACGCACATTGACACACCGACGGCAGAGTCAACCATGCAAGGTGACAGCCAGCTCGTCAGGGGCAGTCAGGGTTAAGTGTCTCGCTCAGGGACACATCAACACTCAGCTAGGAGGAGCTGGGGATCGAACTAGCGCCCTTTGCTGTGCTTCCTGTGCTCCCTCTGTACACCGCCTCGTTGGGGCTGTGAACCGGGTAGTCAGCGTGGCCGGTGCTGCCCCGGTCCAGCGCCTCACGTCCCCTCTGTGTGCTTCCAGAGTCTCTGGCCTACCTGACCGCAGCCACCCACGGCATGGACGAAGAGGCCGAGGCCCTGAAGGAATCCTTTGACCTGGAGAAGGAGACGGTGTGTAGCGAGGGTCACACACACACACACACTACACACACACACACACACACACTACACACACACACACACACACACACACACACACACACACACACACACACACACACACACACACACACACACACACACACACACACACACACACACACACACACACACACACACACACACACACACACACTAAAGGGATTGTGCAATGCCCTGCACTATGGGGAACCTGTTTCGACAGTATTACCTGTACAACAACCTAACAATCATTTTAATATGAGGTTTGAGCAGTCAGCACACACACATGAAACCGATGGGTATTATGGGGACGTTTTCACAAACTGGGAGCAATCGCCCTTCATCCACCTCCAGATGAATGCAGGTCATGGCTGCAATCCATCAACAACAACACCCACCCCCTCAGTGGGTGGAGGGCGGTACCCCCCCCCCCCCCCCCCAACCAGTGGGGGGGGGGGGGGGTACCGCCCTCCACCCACCCCCTCAGTGGGTGGAGGGCGGTCGTTTGTAGAGATATGTCCGTCCGTCCCCCCAACCAGTGGGGGGTGGGGGTGTCCTGAACCCCAGAGGAGGGGGTCCCGGGGGCGTGGCTAACGTGACGGCTGTGTGTGGTAGATCCCGGAGGTGGACCCCAAGGCCCAGCTGCTGCAGCCGCCGCCGCCCATCAACCCCCTGGACACCAACTGGCCGCTGCTCACCGTCTCCAAGGGCTTCTTCGAGGGAGCCATCGCCGCCAAGGGTGAGCCCCGGACACACTCACTCACTCAGTCAGTCTCAAACTCAGTCAGTCAGTCAGTCAGTCAGTCAGTCAGTCTCAAACTCAGTCAGTCAGTCAGTCAGTCAGTCTCAAACTCAGTCAGTCAGTCAGTCAGTCAGTCAGTCAGTCAGTCAGTCTCAAACTCAGTCAGTCAGTCAGTCAGTCTCAAACTCAGTCAGTCAGTCAGTCAGTCTCAAACTCAGTCAGTCTCAAACTCAGTCACTCAGTCAGTCAGTCTGAATACAGTCTGTCAGTCTGAATACAGTCAGTCAGTCTGAATACAGTCAGTCAGTCTGAATACAGTCAGTCAGTCTGAATACAGTGCAGTGAGAGTCTGACTGACTGACTCTCACTGCACTGTATTCTGAGCCCTGACTTGTATTGTCCTGCGGTCGGAGGCCTGAATATGATATACCGGTTCAGTGTTTCCCGCAGGATTTTTTTCAGCAGCGGTGGTGTGGTCCCCGATCCCTCTAGGGGTGTCCGGGGGCATGCCCCCCCGGCCGGAAAAATTTTGTACCCTTTACATTGGAAAGCATGAATCTGGTGCACTTTGAGAGGAGAATATGCACTTAAATCCTATTCAAACAGTCCTGTGTATTACTGTAGATGGGATTATTGGTGTTGTAACTTTGCCTTTTGTGTCTTCATTTACAGATTTTTATATTTTTGTATAGTAATATTTAAACAAAAAATGCCACAACGCAAATATAATTTGCACAATTTATTTACAGATTTTTGCCTAATGCTTAAACACTAAACATGGTTGCTATGCCCAAAGCATAACTGTTTTTTACATAAGACACTTTGTTCAAAAATGAAATCCCCTGCAACAATGGGCAAAACACATCTTTTTAAATTATAAACCTAACTAAAATTTGAAAAGAACACAGACTCACACACATGAAAAATAAAAAATAAAGCTAATTGAATACCAATCAGTGTGAGCCTTAGCACTACAAATAGACCTCAGGTGAGCTCAGCTCCTGTGAGAGTCAGGGGAAGAGGACAAGAGAGCGATGATAAGCTTGTTATTGCTTAAAACACTTCTTCTTAGTCTTGGGAGTCAAAAAGTGATGAGAAAATTATAAAATAAATATAAGTTATACATAATAGAAACTATTCATGATCTTTTAAGAAGTCCTTAGGTTTTTTCCCTGCATTTATGCTAATGACCACATGCTTACAGGCGATTAGCATAAATCCCTAACTAAAATACGCGATGAAAACAGATTTTATATGGCAATAAAGAACAACATCGGATCTAACAGTATGGATTCATTTTTCAAAGTTCCCGAAAATACCTAGGCTGGATATAAGCTCCTGTAAAGGCTATGAGTGATCCCAAAAAGAGCGACAACACGCACACACACACACATAGGCCTAAGCACACACACACAATACTAGAGGAAAAACGGCACGGAGGTTGCGGTTTATAGATAGCCTACAATAAAATGATTGGGCTCAGAGGGTTTTTAACACTGGTGGTCATGTAGCGACACATTTTAGCAACTTACTTTCTCTCTCTCTCTCTGTCTGTCTGTCTGTCTGTCTGTCTGTCTCTCTCTGTCTCTCTCTTTCTCTCTCTTTCCTTCTTTCTTCGATCTTCCGCTTCACTCGCTACTGCTAGAATCAATGTAACTTTGCAACCGTGTAGGGTAGCCTACTGCCAACAACTGCCACACTCGCTGTGTATTTTTCTTCTTTGATGTTGGTTACGTGACGATGTGCCGCGTGCTGCGCAATTGACGTTACGCGCTGTACATTTTCTAAAAGGAGCTACGTAAAAAAAAAAAATGAGGAAGTATTTTTATTGCAGAGGCGGAGAAAATTCAGCAGCGGCGGTGCGCCGCTGCTGTGTGAACGTGGGGGAAACACTTTAGGGATCGACCGATATGGATTTATTTTAGGGCCGATACGTTTTTATTTTTCCATCAGCCTTGGCCGATGACCGATACGCCCATGCCGATTTTCGTGAGCCGATGTTTGGAGCCGATACTGCTTTTGCTCCCTCAATTTACATCATAACAATGATGATAACAAATGTTAAAAAAAATAAATAAAAAAACGTATATATATATGCTATATATTAAACTGTTAATGTATAAAAAAGTAAGAAGTATATTAAATGTTGTCTCTGGTTGTTCCAGGCAAGGCGGGCCAGATGGCGGCCGACCTGGACATGGAGGCCCCGGGAGGGGAGGGCTGGGGAGAGGACGCCGAGCTCCAGCTGGATGAAGGTGAGGGAGGCTTCGGCCCGTCGGTCGACCGGTCATCTCAGTGGATGGGATGACTGGTCGGTCGGTCGGTCGGGTCGCACCGGTCCCGCCTGGGTCGCTCCGGTCCCGCCTGGGTCGCTCCGGTCCCGCCTGGGCCGTGCCGTTCTCACGTGGGCCGTGCCGTTCTCACGTGGGCCGTGCCGTTCTCACGTGGGCCGTGCCGTTCTCACGTGGGCCGTGCCGTTCTCACGTGGGCCGTTCCGTTCTCACGTGGGCCGTTCCGTTCTCACGTGGGCCGTGCCGTTCTCACGTGGGCCGTTCCGTTCTCACGTGGGCCGGGTCGTTCTCACGTGGGCCGTGCCGTTCTCACGTGGGCCGGGTCGTTCTCACGTGGGCCGGGTCGTTCTCACGTGGGCCGTGCCGTTCTCACGTGGGCCGGGTCGTTCTCACGTGGGCCGGGTCGTTCTCACGTGGGCCGGCTAGCCTATCACTCAGCCAACCAGTCGGTCGGTAAAACGACCGACTGGTTGGCTGACTGCACGGCCGCTCCTCCCCCAGATGGTTTCATGGACGCCCAGGACGGCCTGGGGGAGGAGGGAGGACTGGTGAAGGAGGAGGGAGGTGGCTGGGAGGTGGAGGAGGACCTGGACCTGCCCCCGGAGCTGGTGAGACACACGGGCGTCGCCCTGCTTATTCCTACCGTTTCTCATACTGAGGATAGTTCTACTCATATAGGGTGTGTGTAGTACCTGAACTACAGCGGTCCAATGTTCTGATGTTGGACACGAGTTCTGAAATGCCATGAGTGCCGTAAACAATGCTTAGTGCAAAGGGAAGTGATGGACATTACAGACAACTCTTGAAACCGGTAAGGGTATTAAAGGAAACGTAAAACACCGCCAAAGAATAAGAAAGAAAATAAATTGTGGATACAATCGGCCAGTTTGGAAAACATGGCTGAATCTGAGCGATTGGTTCCTCGGCCAATAGGATATGCCGTCAGGCGGCGGAGGCGGGGCTGAGGACGGCTTCTTCGTCCCGCCCACCAAGGGCATGAGCCCCACCGCGACGTGGTGCAACAACTCCCAGCTGCCCGTGGACCACGTGCTGGCAGGCTCCTTCGAGACGGCCACCAGGGTAGGTCCACGCAGCACACACGTGCGGATGTATATGGGTGTGCATCTGTACCACTCCCTCACCGCCAGTATGAAACACTCTAATTGCCTCAGGCACCCCATCGTCAATTTAATATGTTTTGCCTGTGTGTCAATTATGGCCCCCGTTGCACACCTGAGCACGAGGGGTCCCCTACTATGGGTTTCTTCTCAAGGTTTCTTCCTTGCTGACTAAGAGAGTTCTTCCCTGCCCTTGTGGGGGCTTGGGTCAAGGGGGGTGTCATGAATATTTGGCCTGTTAAGCCCTGTGAGACTGTAATGGTGATTAAGCGCTATACAAATAAAGTTGAATTGAATTAATGTTTTAAAAAAAACTCAATTAAATCACCGTTTATTTTCCGGCGTACATCCTGAATGCTCTGCGCTGGCGGACTCTGACACGCCGCTCTCTCTGCCACCTGCAGCTGCTCCACGACCAGGTGGGCGTGGTGAACTTCGGGCCCTACAAGGCCCTGTTCATGCAGACGCTGTCCCGAGGCCGCACCTGCTACCTGGGCCTCCCCTCCCTGCCCTGTCTGCGAGGCCACCCCCAGAGGAACTGGAAGGTACGTCTGTACTCTAACACTCAGGGCCTTCAGCACACGCTTTTATCCAAAGCCACTTACAATAAGCACATTTGTCGTAAGAAGTGAAACAATATATCGCTGTCGGTACAGTAAGGATGTTCATAGAACCAAGTGCAAGTACTAACAATCGCTAGGCTAACCCATTCCCCGTGTACAGCAGCGATAGCAGCTACTGCAGATGCTACTCAATAAAGTACTATGAATAGGTACAACGTACAATAAGTGCGTGCATTAAGTGCCAGGACGTACAATATACAATGGTGAGCGCGGGGGGAACTGGAAGGCTATAGTGTAGGTGTGTAGGTGACAAAATAATGGACACAATCACCCAGTTTTCTAAAACCTTTTTTCCAAGACATAACTGAATCCGACCGATTGGTACTCACTTCATGTCCCATGTGGTGACATGAAGCGTGTTGGGTCCAATCAGCCTTGATTTATCCCCTGCCTAATAGTGCCAGAAATTAAATAATAATTGTGTTTATAGAGTCACCGGACGTTCAAATCCAACCTCGGGGATAGTGCCAGCTCGTGATGAAGACCGGGTTGTTGGCATTGGTGATTCTGATTTGCGCAAATTGGTTCCAGGCGTTGTCCCGCACCGTATCAGCTGGAGCGCGTATTTCAGCCAATCAGAAACCGATATTGGAAATCTCGGTTTGACAATGCATCCCTTGGGGTGACACTATGTTCAGCGGGAGGCATCAACGTGCAACTCAGCACGAAGCAGGGAGGGAGTGAACCTTACCTGGGTTGTTTAGTAGGGATGCACCGAAATGAAAATTCTTGGCCGAAACCGAATATACTGAAACAGTTGGCCGAAGGCCGAAACCGAATACCGAATGTGGCTTTTAATGTTTTTCATTCATTTTGCTTTAATTTTTCACCATTGCATAAATCAAACAATTAATGGTCCTTTATAAAAAATCAATTACAAATTTGATACAAAATATTAATTTAATACTGAACGTTTTCTAACATTCCAGCAGACATTATAGCAATATTTTAAGAACAATGTACCTATAAATAAATGAGTACTTTTTTTTTTTTTTATAAATAAATAAAAATGTTCGGTGTATTATGTTCGGCCTCTTTACTCCTTCGGCCGAAACCGAACATTATGTTTTGGGCCATTTTCGGCCGAACATGTTCGGTGGTCGGATATTCGGTGCATCCCTATTGTTTAGTTTCACGGTCTCCCTCAAGTCGTACCAGCAGCGACTTCAACACCCCACTGCCTCGTCCCAACGACCCCCACTGCGGCAGACCCCCTGTTCTCACCGCCGTGCGCCCCCTGTGCCTCCCTCCTCCAGGACGCCGGGGCCAAGCAGGGCCTCCCGGCCGTGGGCCTGCGCCTGTCGGACCTCATCGCCCGGCTGCAGCAGTGCTACCAGCTCACCACGTCGGGCCGCTTCGAGGAGGGCGTGGAGCGCTTCAGGGCCATCCTGCTCTCCGTGCCGCTGCTGGTGGTCGACAACAAGCAGGAGATCGCCGAGGTGGGTTCACGGGGGGGGGGGGGGGGAAGACATTTCTGGGTGCACGGCAGACGTGTGATGGAGGGGAATCCACCAAGAGATTAAGACGATGGCTCGGCTGCTCAAACCATCCCTCCAAGTGGAGTCAGGGTTGATAAGAGGCAAAGATTGGTACTAAGGCTAGTGTATTACCCGATGTAATGTAGTTCTGTTTCATTTAGGCGACGCGGTCTGGGCTTGACTACGGAGTACTCTGTATGGGCATTTAGCCAAATCAATAAAAAACGTCATTGAAAAATTGTTGTGTTGCTTTAGACTAGCTAGTTGAAGGCAGGTCAGTTCTCCTCTGTTCACATAGTAATAATAATAAATGAGATTTTTATAGCGGTTTTCTCAGACTCAAAGTCGCTTTGTGGACCATCGCATTGGTTGGACTCTGACACTGGGAGAATCTCTGGGAATCAAACCCCGCCTAATTTCTTCAATGTAGTTCCCTTGTCTTTTAAAGGCATCTTGCCATGTAGATTTACATCTTCTGTGTGTGTGTGTGTGTGTGTGCGTGCAGGCTCAGCAGCTGATCACCATCTGCAGAGAGTACATCGTGGGTCTGACCATGGAGACGGAGAGGAAGAAGCTGCCCAAAGACACGTTGGATCAGCAGAAGCGGCTGTGTGAGGTGAAAACAGAACCACTTGAACACACTCGGGTTTTACAGGAACCTTGACCCGGTTGAAGTGTACGGGTCAACGGATCTACTGGCACTGGTTTGTCAGCAAATGGAGTTGTTTTATGTGGTCTTTGTATTTCATCATATCCATTGGATTGCATTTGATGAAGGTAAAGGAATGAACCCGGACTGACTCCAAAGTGTAATCAAGCGTACAAGCGTAGCAGACCCTGGTGTGTGTGTGTGTGTGTGTGTGTGGTGTGTGTGTGTGTGTGTGTATAACCCTGTTGGACCGCCCCCCACCCCAGATGGCGGCCTACTTCACCCACTGCAACCTGCAGCCCGTGCACATGGTGCTGGTGCTGCGGACCGCCCTCAACCTCTTCTTCAAGCTGAGGAACTTCAAGACGGCGGCCAGCTTCGCCCGCCGCCTGCTGGAGCTGGGACCCAAACCGGAGGTCGCTCAACAGGTAAATGCCCCCCCCCCCCGAAGACGATGGAAAGTAACGGAAGACATTGAGGTTGTAGTTTGATGTTGAACAACCTCCAGGGAGAGGTTGTTCTAAAAGGAGCATTTCCATTGGTTTAAATGTTAGAATTGTTTTTAAGTTATTGATTGTAAATATGTCAAAGATCATTAGCTGGAGATTTGTAATTAAGATTATGAGGTCTAAGTATGTAGATCATCTTTATGTACTAAATCATCCATCACTTTTGTTCCTAAACTATGCGTAGATATTTAATTTTTTATGGGACATATTTTAAATATTTGTGAATGTCTTCCCAAACACCAACCGATGAACTTCCGCCCTCCCGTTCAGACACGCAAGATCCTGGCGGCCTGTGAGAAGACCCTGACCGACGCCCACCAGCTGAACTACGACCCCCACAACCCCTTCGACCTGTGCGCGGCCTCTTACGTCCCCCTGTACCGCGGGCGCCCGGTGGAGAAGTGCCCGCTCTCTGGGGCCTGCTACTGCCCCACGTACAAGGGCCAGGTCTGCAGAGTCACTCAGGTAGGCCCCAAGCACGCCTTTATATTTAACTATTATCTAATTGTTTTAGTATATACTACATGTGAACACTCTAAAAATAAGCAAGATAACATTTTTTGCCGGGATTTGTTTGTTTTTATTGGTGGTTTATTTGTTTTATTACCGTGACGAGACGACCGTCCCGCAATATCCCGAGTTTGAGATCTCTATCTCGGGATATTGTCCAATATCCTGAGATAGAGAACCAATCAAATTGCGCAATCTTGGGAGGTTCACGTGTATCATTTACTAAATCCTTATAGATATTGAAGAACAAATGTCTAGTGGTAATACTTGCTTCAATGTGTTCTAATTGGAATAAAAAGTCCCAATTATTTATTGTTTTATGCAATAAATATGCAATTTCCCAATGGGATTGTATAGCTATTAGATTTATCATATCTTTGACCTTTTGACCCATTTTTTTCCCTAGGCGACTGAGATCGGCAAGGATGTGATTGGACTGCGTGTGAGCCCTCTCCAGTTCCGCTGAGAAGAAAGAAGGCCAACACAGATATACAAATGCATCCACTTGTTTTTCAATGATAACCGAATTGTCTAGTTATAAAGCGGAGTAAATTGCTGATCTGTAAGAGGGGATTATCGTAACTTAATATAAAAATGTGTTTCCTCTCACTGTCTCACTACCTGTCCCGAAATGTATAACTTGTTAGGGATGATGTCTGTCCTCCAATGGTTGTGGCTTATAAAAAAGTGTAGAATCATCATGATGCTTTTCTCTGGCTCTTAAACTGTATAGGCCTACATGAAACATTACAAATAAAAGTCCTGTTTATTATCTGAGGTGCATCGTGAATGTGTTATGTGTGAACATCGGCTTCTTAAATTAAGAAATTGTTATGGGGGATATGAGTCGTAATCTAAGACAATTTCATTATAAAAAAGTCTAGTCTAAAATGCTCACCTTTCTGGGGAGAAAATCTGTCATCCCGAAGCGAGAAAATACGTTTTTAATTACGTGTTCAAACACACTCTGGGTTGGGTTCTAAATGCTGACATTACGGCAAGTATAGGAAACGTTTGTGAAGTGTGTCGTGAGAACACGGTAAATAAAAAAATCTTTACACGTTATTTCTATCTACTCCCGCGCTGCCGCTTCTCCTCAATAATGGCGAAGAAATGTATTATAATTCTGAGCGGAACCAAAGTCGTCGCCCGGACGATTCTCACGTTAACACTTCCTGTTTTTTTTGTTTCACAAACCAGGAAGATGGATTTGATATCAACCAAATGGATTATACATTTGTTACTTTGTGGTCTTTTTTATGGTAAGAAATGATCTGCTTGTGTTGAACGAACTGTGGTGTTCTTGTCTACCCCCGCGGTTTACCCGATATGTTTCAGTTTTAACCGGTAAGGTTCATCAACACTAGCTGCTTGGGGGAGCTAACGAAAACTTGCCTGTATGCTACATTTCTCAATGAATTCCCTTGTTTTCACTATTGCATCCCGTGTATAGTGTATTAGAAGTTAGTCGTCGTATAATAATGCTAAATGTGTTCAATCGCCGGAATGGGCTTTATTACTAAAAGATCGTTCAGTGATTTCATGGACTTTCTTTTGTTGGTCATCTCCACCTCTCCAAGGAGAATCCCACAGAATCAAAGCGCCTTCAGCACAATCCGGCATCCGCGTGATTCTCTGTAGAGGCCCTCATGAACTATGCATTAGAGATCCCCACCATTGATGCCATGAAGTACTATAAAACATGTTGTACGAACTGAATACCGCTGCTATACTTGGAATTGATATGGATGCCTTCTCCGATTTAAAATGGCATTGGCCTCAAACCACTGTAATGGATACTTTTGAAATGCCATTGGTCCACAGCAACTTTATTGGATGAATTGAACATGGAGACATTGAAAGATGCATTACTTTTACCATTGTTTGGTATAATATCGCCTGATTCAAACTGGTATTTGCGTTACACATTTGTCCTCTCCAGGTGTGCGCTGTAATTCGGTTGAACAGAAAATCTACATCAATCTCAACGACACTGTGCCGTGTGTCAGGTTGCTCAATGCGACGCATCAAATAGGCTGCCAGTGTAAGTCAAGTAACAATCTGATCATGCACGCGTCAACTGACTCCCCCCTCCCTTCCCCACATCAGATGTTTGATGGTCATGTGATACAGAAAGCTGGAGTCTCTATTCCACCCAACCAAGTAACTCGGTCACCCTTTCCTCTAAGATAGAAGAGGGATAGTTCCGGGGTAGATGTAGTACTGCTTTATGCTGTCTCATTGATGTAGTGTCTGTTTGTATGCAATCTCGCTACCCCGCTGTAAAACCTTCACAAATGTGTTTTTAAAGCCTTTGGCCTACAACAGACTTCTGTTTATATAGATTTTGTATGCAATTGCTCCCACCTTACCTATCACCTTACCTATCTTCAGAACATTCTGTCTCTGTTGTTTCCTGTCTAGTCTTCCACAGTTGGAACATTTTGTTAAATCTAAGAATAGGAAGCACAGATATTGGTATCACACTAGAAAATAATGCTCTGGATTAATTAAAGATGAAAAAGCCACATTGCTGTATAATCTCCTCGTGTATGAGTTAATCACATAAAATCAGGGCGTGGGTTTATTTGTTCAACGTAAGAAGGCACTTGGTTCAACAGCAGGGTTTAAGTCACTGTTTGTGTCGGCAGCCTCCCTAGGGGGGGACGTGGGGGTGATCCACTTTCTGGAGTCGGAGCAGAATTTAGAATATGTCCTGACCAATGGAAACAATCCTCCATATATGGTCATCCTGGAATCTCACCTGTTCAACAGGTACGTGAATTCTCATCAACCAATCATCTGAAAATCTATTTGTCATTTTGCAATCCTCTGCACAGAAATTCAACTCTGTTCGCTAAACATACGTGAGGATTATCCATGTTTTTCCCACGTTATCAAGAAACGCTTTCTATTTGTATAGCCATGCACAATTCCTATACAAAACAAATTTTATCTGAGTTTTTTTTGGCACCAACGTCTGCTAACTGCTTCTCCAGCTATATTCTTACATAACAGATCACAATAAAACACTTGTTCTCTTTCTTAACTTCTATAGCATGTATAACAGTTGTGTTAAATATACAGTATGTTTCCATAACGACAGCTCCAGGTGTGATCTTTCGTGTGTTTCCATGGTTCCCCCACCCTAACCCTTGCAGGGACGTCATGATGAAGCTGAAAAACGGCTCCAGTCGCATTGCCGGCGTTGCCGTGATAAAGCCCAACTCAAATCCAGTTGGGGCCTTCTCTCCACACACCACCTGCCCCAATGAGAACACAGGTGGGCTACACCAACAGGGGGCAACCGTTAGCACATACGTTGGTGTCTTAAAGGTCCCATGACATGCCACCAGGTGTGAGTTTGATTAGCCATTACAAGCCCTTTTCGAAATCTGCCCCATATGACATCACAGGTGGGCGTGTCCACCTGGATGTGTGACGGGTAGATGAGCAACGTTTGCTACAGTCCACCGGGTAGGCTGGTAGACTGATCTATCCAGCGTACATCTAGGTGGACACGCCCACTTGTGATGTCACAAGGGGCAGATTTTCAAAACGGCTTGGAACGGCTAATCAACCCACACCTGGTGACGTGTCATGGGACCTTTTTAAGGACCAGCCAGCCAGCTACTTACATCACCATGCCCCGATGCCAACCCCCCCCCCCCCCCCCAGGTGTCTACTCTGAGAGCTACGACCCCGCCCTGGCTCACTGCAACGGGACGATGTGGAACCCGAATGGGAACGGCCTCTCCTACGAGGAGTTCAGCTTCCCCATCTTCTCCCTGAAGGACGACAACGGCACTGAGGTCATACGACAGGTGGGTGCGCGGCCGGTCGCTGGTTGGTTGAGCAGGTCAACGGTTTCAACGTTGAGCGGTGACTCTGGTTTTAATGGACACATCCTCAGGTGTGTCTTAGTCCAAACGAGGCTGTTCCTTTGAGGCAGGTGAGAGTACGTTGCAACGTCACGTTGCAATGAGCGCCTCCGTTTTGTAAGCAAAGGAGCGTTGGAATGTTGGTTGTCATGGCAGTAGAAATGTTTTTTGTTTATGGTTAATCAGTCAATTCATTAGTTGAATATAGTCATATATTAAAGGTCCCATGACATGCCCCCAGGTGTGAGTGTGATTAGCCGGTCCAAACCGTTTTGGAAATCTGCCCCTTATGACATCAAAAGTGGGCGTGTCTTCCTAGATGTGTGCTGGATAGATCAGTCTACCAGCCTACCCAGTGGACTGTAGCAAACGTTGCTCATCTAACCGTTACACATCCAGGTGGACACGCCCACCTGTGATGTCATAAGGGGCAGATCTCAAACGGCTTGTAGCGGTTAATCACACCACACCTGGTGGCATGTCATGGGACCTTTTAGAATGATTCATCTGGCCTTATGGGGAGTGTTGTTGTGTTTTGACAACCCGGCGTTTCTCATGTGTGCCGCGGGGAAACAAAACGCATGATTTCAACCGTACTACGGTCCTATCAATATGGCAGAGGGTCACCTACCAAATACATTGATGGTGTGCAAAGCCCTCCGTGTGTGTGTGTGTGTGTGTGTGTGTAACATGTTGCATGCGTGCATGTGTCCCCAGTGCTATATGGACCACAACCGGGCGGTGAACGGCAGCGTGCCCGTCTACCCGCTGTGTGCCATGGAGCTCTCCTCCCACATGAGCGCCGTCACCGACACGGTCACCTGCATGCGGCGGAGCGACACCAGCGGGTTGAGCCTCAACCCGGGTACGCGCCCCTCCTGACTAACCCTCTTTACAGCCTTTCACAGGTGGAGGTCCGTGGGCCGGACTTAAAGCTGGGCGAGGGCATTGTTAGGGCCGCTCGATTATGGGGGAAAAAAAAAATCATGATCCCGATTATTTCGGTCAATATCGAAATCACGATTATTCAAACGATTGTTTTTGGCTGGAAACTCGATTGTATTCGTTTTGGGATCGTTTGACGCTAAAATCGAAATCGCGATCAAAATGAGATTAATCACCCAGCACTGGGGCATTTGGAGGCGCCTGCTAGAGTGAGACAGATTTTGAAAGTAGCCAACTGAAAAAATACCCGCCCCCCCCTCCCTCCCTGTAGGCCTCCCTACGAAGCCGCCACCCCAAAACACGTGACCAGGTGGCTTTAGCACTAGGTCGGCCTGGTTTTATGAAGGACTCCGGGCATGTGCGCTGAATACACGGTCAGAGTGACCGCAGGTCGCCAGGTAGCTAGCTACCAGGTAGACCGACGGGTCGGCCCGCAAGTTATTGAACCCTGATCGGAATCATTGATCCCTAACCCCGTATTAAAGTAGTGGAAGGGCTCACTGCAGGCTGCCAACAGCCACAGATACCAGAGTTTTTTTTTTTTCCTTTTCTCTGTCAGAGCCCTTGACTTATTGATTGCTGTCAGGATGTAAGGAAATTCAACAAATATTGAAATGACTACTTCTAAAATAAATAGTCTCCCGTAGCTTAAAGGACGTGCCAGGCATCCGTAAGCCCACTAAGATACGTCACATACAACATGTATCGTTGTGCACATGTAGGAACTTTACAGTCACAACATCACATCTTCTGAGTCCTCATCCCAGCTGCTTATTGTTTTGTCTCGCTGATTTCAGAGCAAGTGTGCGACCCGCTGGGGAACTACAACGTGTGGGGCTCCACCAAGGGCCTGAACAACTCCGCCAGCGGGCACAGCGAGAACGAGACGGTCGTCATCGCCGCCGCCAGGGTGAGTGCCGTCCCCTCGCAGCCGTCCTTCTGCTCCCCCCGCCGGCTGTATGTGTGACCCCCTTCCTTTGCTGTAGCCCCCCTATTACTGCGTTAAGGCTGCCACGCTAACCGTGCTAGACGTCAGAATTATTCCACATCCCTTGTGGATCCAGAAACGAGCAAGTCAGCGAGTCTCACTCAAAGCCTCAGAACTCAAGATTACAAATGAGGCCGAGTGCAGCAGGAACTCTGCCTGTAACAATTTATAAATTCTATCCTCTAAACGAGGCGTCCAGATCCCAGCGTGATAAAGTGTGCGGCAGCAGAATTAAAACGAAGCCCAAGCCGTTGGATTAGCTGCATTCCTTTGTGCGCGTCACGCAGCCAATGTGGGATTTATGTTGCCGTCAAATAGGCTGCAACAAGTCAAACTGACGTGCTTAACTGAGGTATCATCTCCCCCCCCCCCCCCCTTACCTCCACACCACTCGCTCCCATCGCTCGCCTTCTCCGGCTCTCTCTCTCTCTTCCTTATATCCCTTGTCTCTCCCTTCCCCTTTGCTTCTCTCCCCCGTCCCTCTCCCCGTCCCGGCGCTCCTCTCCTGGCCGCGTGGCGTGGCATGGCGTGGGCAGCTGGACAGCCGGGCGTTCTTCCACGGCATCAGCCTGGGAGCGGACAGCGGCACGTCGGGCTTCATCACGCTGCTCGCCGCCGCCGGGGCCCTCGCCAACGTCACCCGGGAGGCCCCCCCGCCACGCACCATCCTCTACGCCTTCTTCCAGGGGGTGGGTGCACACTGTCCCGGCCCGCTGGCCTCCGTCCCGCACGGGACCGGCCCCGACACACAGTCGGGGCCGGTCCGGGTGGGCTGGGCCCTTCGGCCCCAAATAAAGTCTCAGACCAAACCTCGATTTACCGATTTGAATCGATTTTATTTTTTCTATGAATTATAAGTATTTTTTACGTTTTGGATTTCATTTGAAGAATAGTAATGATTGACGAAAGCTGAATAAATAACACGGCTCTCCCACTCTGGTGCGGGCCTCACTTTAAGATGTTGGAGTACCGGTCAATGTGTTGTGCTGCTGCTTTTGGTTGCCAAGGACTTTAGGCAAACTCTACACACGCAATGTTTTCAGCGCATGCTGCCATGTTGATATCTTACTTTTAAAAGACTTTTTTTTTTTTTTTCATAATCGTTTATTTATTTATTTTAATTGTCCTGATCCATTCATTTGAATTACGATTAAAAATCGACTTGTTCGATCCGCTCCGAGCTCAATCAGTGACAGCTGAAGGGCCGCAGGCAGAGCTCAGGTTGTTATTTTTCCGGCATGATGTGTTTTTTTACGAGGATGTGATGTGAGGTAACCAAAGCCACCCCTGTCTCCCCTCTATCTAATGCTGCAGACCAGCCATGGTCCATGGAGTCTTACAACAACATAACTCCTATGCAAAATCAAGGATCTAGCTTTAAGTCCCAGCACGGTCGACAAGCTATTTGGTTGAAAGTCCCCTAAAGCCACACGTTATATTGTCACCTTGCATGGCTGACTCTGCCGTCGGTGTGTGAATGTGTGAGTGGTGAATGTGAGGAAGTATTGTAAAGTGCTTTGGGTGGCCAATTGTTAGGAAAGCGCTATATAAATGCCGTCCATTTACATTTATGTAACCTTTTCCTGTTTCCATCGGCAGGAATCCTTCGACTACATCGGCAGCTCGCGGATGGTGTACGACATGCAGGGAGATAAATTCCCCATTGACCTGGACAACATTCACTCTCTTGTGGAGATTGGACAGGTAGGCCTTACAAGCTTTTGTTTGTATGTTGTCGTTTTTCGGTCACATGTCTTGCTGTGTAATTGTATCTTAGAACGTGCTACGCATTGATGTGTTAATATACTATGGAATTCAGGCATTGCAACGAATTCAATAGTCAGATGTGGATGTTTGTTCCGTCATGATGCGGTGGAGAGGTGTTGATACTCGCGGTTTTGTGCATTCACAGGTGGGCCTTCACGCCAGCGAAGGTTTGTGGGTCCATACTGACCCCGTCTCCAGGAGGAACGACAGTATTGAAACAGAGGTCTGTAGCTAGGCTCTATCAAAAGCTTTTCTTTCCTTTCTGCTGTTTGCTATTTATTCTGTATGCTCCCCTCACCCACAAAACGATAACGTAGCATCTACCAGAGCCTTCAAGAGGTTCAGGTCATTTCTTGACACTGGTTGCTCTGAATAATATGTGCCACAAAGTCGATGAACCTACAACAACATCACAGCACTGTGTGGCTAATTGCAGTTGGTTTCTGAAGTATAGATTACTTTGTATAATATTGCCAAATATACTCTGTTTCAGGTGAAGAACCTCACTGACATCTTCAGGTCGGTCGCTACCAGCCTGAACATCTCATTGGGTGAGCCCGATGTCTCTCAGCCCCTTCCTCCCGCCTCTTTCCAGCGCTTCCTTCGAGCTCAGCCAATCCCTGGCGTCGTCCTCACCGATCACCGCACCAGCTTCACAAACAGGTGAGTCCAAGGACATTCGGTATATCCAAACGGGTATGCTATTGGTGTGATTATCCAAGTAAACTCGTGCCTGTGTGACATTGACCTCCATGTGTGATCTTCGTTCTCCAGCTTCTTCGAGAGCATGTACGATAACGCCGAGTACCTCAACCTGACGTTCCCAGCCGGCCTGACCCCAGAAGAGCAGTTCAACTACGTCACGGACACCGCCAAGGTACGGTTTACACCGTTCCGCTGAGTGAATCGGTAGAAATGCAACCCTGCCCTCGTTCACTAGTGATGGATTTCATGATTCTTTTCCCTGATTCATTATGCGCCAGTCAGTTCGCCAAGAAGAATCGTTCAGAATCGTTCGTCGTGTTTCCGGTACACCGTCTATAGCGGTGAATCATGGACCGCACGGTTCTCGGCTCCTCATTCTCAAACGATCGTGCAAACGGGTCAACGCAACACAGTAGTTCAAGGCAAAAACATAGCTGCGACTTCATGATTACGTGTACTTTTAGACAACACAACAGTGGCTAATGTGTATATTCACCTCGAGCAGAGCCATACCACTCGCCAAGAACGAGTGACTGACTGAACGAGACCCTGCGACCCTTACAACCTGCTATGCGTTCCTGTGTCTCATTGGCTAAAATTCGACGAGAGCGTCCTAGGCTCAACAGACGACAGCATACGATTGGCTGGCTCTCGTCTCAGCCCCTCCTCACCCCTCTGCTAACTTAACAGTGAACACAGCGACTGGTCGACTCCGTGGGAAAACGAACGAACAGACGAGAGAGAAGTGAACCGTGGATGATCCGGTCGGTTCATTCTTGTAAAAGCGTCGTTCCTTCGAACTGACTCGGTCGCCAACGACCCATCACTATTGTTCACGTAAAGACCAAAGCTTCGCCGTCTCCTCGTAGCGCACGGGAGAGCCAGCTCTGCCTGTCACATAGCACGGCAAAGCCTTCTGTATGTAGCTGGACGACTTACAGGGCTGTTCAGCAACAACACATCAAGAGCGATTCAATATGTTGTGAGATCATTCTGTGCGATAAAACCCCATCCCTTTTTCGCGGTCGGCTTAGCTCAGGAGGTAAAGAGGGTTTGCTGGTAACCGGAAGGTCGCTGGTTCGATCCCCGGCTCCTCCTGGCTGGGTGTCGATGTGTCCCTGAGCGAGACGCCTCACCCCTAACTGCTCCTGACGAGCTGCGTGGTCGACTCTGTCCATGTGTGCATTAACTGTTTTAAAGCGCTTTGGATAAAAGCATCTGCTAAATGTTAAAATGTAAATGTTTTGGCAGCCACCAGGCCGACCAGCCCTGGCTGGGCCGTTGCTGTGGTGCTCGAGCGATGGTACCGTGATTGATTCCCCCCCCCCCCCGTTAAACAATGTCTCCATCAGGGTCTGGCGAAGGTGGCCACCCTGGCGGCGCGAACCCTCTACCGGCAGGCGGGCGGCGCCGAAGAGAGGCTGGCGGGCATCAACGCGGACGAGCTGACGGTAAGGACAGGGGACCCACCGCGCTCCGGGCGTTATGACGCTGCAGCACGGGGTTAAAGCGGCTATGGGGAGGTTTGAGAGTTGTGGAGAACGTGAGCGAGATGTTACAACTATACGACCACAAATATACGCCCGCTCCCGGATTCCCCGACGTGTGTGTGTGTGTGTGTGTGTGTGTGTGTGTGGTCAGCCCTTCTCTTTGTCATGCCTGCCGGAGTTAAGATAAGGGATAACATTTGAATCCACCGCTCTCCCCTTCTGTTTCTCCAGGTGGCTCACATGCTTTACGGATTCCTGATCCAGACCAAGAACCCCTGGTTCGAAGCCATAGTTAGCCCTGAGGATCTGCCAGCACTGAGTGAGTTGGACCGGTTGAATAAAAACACTGCCATCGTGTTTTAGGGACTGATGTCATCGATAAACAACACCCTGTTTCTGCTGTTCACGAGCATCACCTTTCAAGCGATGAGCAGATTGGCGCTTACGTCGTCCGGGTTAACCTTTGTTATCCATTAAACAGATACTCCGGGTCTATCTCGTATTTATTGTTATGCGTGTGTTTGTGTCAGTGGTTCCAGGATGTCGGCAATAACAAACTTTGCAGTCTTTCCTGTAACAAGAAAAGCGATCTCTATTCATTTGTTTGCTATCGTTTCCCCCTCTCTGCAGGGGCCTTTCCCCCTGAGCACTACGTGGGGGTGAACTTTAACTCCAACAGCTCCACCAAACTGGTGAGCTACGTGTTCGCCAACCTCACGGGCACGGCCGTCAACGTCAGCAGGGAGAACTGCAGCAGCTCCGGCAAGTTCGAGGACGCGGCGGACAGCACAGACGTAAGGAGAGCCACGCCCGTTGCCTCAGAAAAGGGTTGGATGTCCTAGGAAACCAACGAGTACATGTTTATTTTCTCTTCTGGCTTTTGAATGCCTTTTATCTCGTTTGACGGTCGCAGCCCTATTGGGTTAAGACAAGACAACGTGACATAATGTGACGTAGCATTACAAAAAAGAGTTGTTCATTGAGTGGAGGGCAGGGCTACCCTCATAAACGGGGACTTACTTGTGTTTTTAATATTCTGTGTTGAGAAAATGTATACGAGTTGAAACGTGTAGAATCCTGTGCTTATATGTGAAGACCGAGTTGCATGCACCGCAGTATAAAAACGTCCAACTTCCTCTGAAGACAATGAAAGTGTAAACCTTTGCAGATGGTTTCGTAATATCCAACCACTCCCCCCCCAGATTAACTCGTACACCTGGGTGCGCGGCGTGACCCCCCCGAACGCCACGGAGCCGGCAGGGTACTGCGTCCGCTCTACGACGAGACTCGCCCGGGCCGAGTCCCCGGCCTTCCTGCTCGGAGAGTTCAACTCGTCCACCTACTCGACGTGGAGCGAGTCGCGCTGGAAGAAAATCAACGCGCGCATCTTCCTGGTGGCCGGCCACGACCTGGAGGTAGGCCACGCCCTCCTAGTAGTTGTTGTTGTTGTTGTTGTTGTTGTTGTTGTTTGGTCCCGCTCTCTCCCCTAATCTACTGACGATAGGAACAGGTGGAGCCTGCTCATGTTGACGGCACTGCAGTTGTTTATTAAATCGCTTGACTCGGTTCGGAGAGTTTTCCGATCGTGAAGGGTTAGACTGGGCAGGTTTGGCCATCGTTGGAGTTGCACCGCGCTCAGGCCGCCTCCTAATCTCTGCTGCCGTGGTTTACTTGACTCTATTCTGCTTCGTTTAAGAATGCTCGATTCTGATTGGCTGGGAGGAGGGCATTAACCCGGCAGGTTGCCCGCTGACTTGTCGGTTGTACTTCCTGCTGACTGAGCACAGCGTCATCAGATAGTAGATCAATACGCCGCTTGGAATACTCGATTCTGATTGGCTGCAGGGTGACCATTAATCCCTGATATACGGACACCTGCTAAGTAGTTCCAGTCAAATTGTCTGATCAGCCTTCAAAACGAGAGCTGGTAAATTGTGAAAAATGTATTAAACTGTTATCAGACAACACGGTCATATGCTATAGAACCTAGAGGATCTGTGATATAAAGGCTGGGACGAATTTCGAATTATAAATATGTACAATCCATAACGTTAGCTCTCTGGCTCATGGAGTGAACAACGTTTCCGTTGCATAAGAACCGTACGGGAGGGTAATGATTGTTCCAGGTTTAGTCAAACTCTGAGGCGTTACCAGGGAAACTAAATGATGGCTTGTGAAAAACGTTATATTTGGATTGTAAAACGCATGAAAATATATATTAATGGTTTATTATTCATTTATTTTCTTTGGCAAGTGACCGTGGTATAAGCGTGATATGCCCTTCGAGGAGTCCAAAACATGTTTGATCAATCGTAATTAAAGGGGACTAATGTTTGAGGGAGATGAACTCAAACAGAGTATACATTTAATAAGCATGCAATACGAATAAGAAAAAACATAATTATTAAAGTATTTGAATTGTTTTATTATGTTGGCAAGCAAGAAGTAGATAAACGGGTTAATCAGCGAGAGGCAGGGCAATAAACAGTTTGATATGCCCGGCTCGTGGAAGGTTATCATCTCGGGCGGGAAGCCGTCCACGAGCCGGGCATATCAAACTGTTTATTGCCCTGCCTCTCGGTGATTAGCCCTTACTTACTGCATGATGATATTGGGACAACGGTCATCTGATACAATAGCGGCATGCTGCACCAGTGCTGTTTGGTTGATAGTTAAACAATTTATAAAAGGAATAAACGTATTGCGTCACAAATTGAAAAACGTCTGGTTTGAAATCGATGTTTGAACTCCTATAATGCAACTACAGACGCACAAAAAGCTCTTTAGAACCAGGCTGCCAACGGCCCCCTGCGTGTGTCCCTAGATGCTGACCCTTGGCGTGGGCTTGGCCGTGCTGCTCGTCTCCCTCCTGATCACCTTCTTCGTCAACGCCAAGGCCGACTTCCTGTTCAGCTCCGGCCGCGAGCCAGCCAACGCCACCTACTGAAGCTCCGCCCCTGCCCACTCCAACACCTCATCGGTGGGGGGGGGGGGGCGCGATGGGACTCGACCACGCGACCACTTGGTGCGACCTCCCTTACTACTGCTTGCACGTCCCTCTCCAGAACCCAACCTCGCTTTGATTAGTTCTTTTTCTTCGTGTTTTCTTTTTTCTTCTTTTATTTATTTAAAAATCCCGTAGGAAATTGGCACACGGAGAAGTCGACGGAGGGTTTTTTTTAGACTAAGATTCAGCACACGGACTCACTCAGTTGAACTGGGACGTTATGACCGCGACGTTGATACTGGATCGCATTGGATAGGCCGGGATGCGTTTGATCTCATCAGAATATAACACGCCACTGGTGTAACATCTGGCGGACATGCTCCTGTAATTGATCCCGTTCCCAATGAAGTTTTTATTTTCCATGTTTTGTATTTCAATTCATGTTTTTGTGTGTGTGTGTGTGTGTGTGTGTGTGTGTGTGTGTGTGTGTGTGTGTGTGTGTGTGTGTGTGTGTGTGTGTGTGTGTGTGTGTGTGTGTGTGTGTGTGTCAGAGAGTTAGTGATCTGTATAAGTGTGTGTGTTTGTGTGTGTGTGATTTAAGATGCTAAAATAAACAAATGTAAAAACGTGGATTTGGTTGAAAACTTAATTGTTGCACCTGACTAGGAACTTAAGAAGTTTTTTAGCATTTTAAAATGAATCATTCCGAAGACCCAATATAAAAATGATAGACGTGCCCTTTTTTTCTATTACTTTGCATTCATCTTCAATTTCAAGGGATTAAATGTTCAAATGTGTTGGGATCCTAACATTCAAATGTGTTGTCTTTGGTTAAGCAATTTTTGGAATGTTTCTATAATTGATATAAATACTTAAAAAAAATCAAGATGCCACGCCATTTAAAACGTATTCAGGATGTTTCAAACGAATCAGACCCAATGTTTATTATGATGATTTATGCCTTAAGGCTTGACAATAAAGCGAATGAATGGGTTTTGAGTCTTTCTCTGCATTGATTGGTGAATACATTTTATGTTGAATACAACCCACAGATAACGACCATTTGCATATGCTTTACGAATTCAACAAACACTTTTGATCCAACCCAAACGTATTTGACCACAATACATTTGTACTTCAGTAAGCTTCACATCGCACGGAAAGAGGGTGGGTCGGGATTTCAGTGCGATCCCCTCCCCAAGACCCAAAGAGCGAGGGAGGAGGGGCCAAACCGACCGGAGGCGGGGCGCACACAGTAGTACGGTTGAGTGGAAAGAAGTGGAAAGTAAGAAAATACCTGAATGGACATACCGGAGCGAGTAAGTATACATTTACTTTTGGAATTGTTCGGAGATCACATCGGGCGAGTTCTACTTGTGTTATTTCGCGCCGATGTAAAGTCAAGGAAACCACCAATTCGTGTCGCGAGGGTCTCGTGTTTCCCAAACAATAGTCGGGAGAACGCAATGGTTGCAGACGAGAGCCAGCAGCGGCAGGGAACTTTAGGACCCCTCATCGGCCCTATTGTTTTCAACCAGGCCACGTCGCTTTTCTGACCGGGTCGAGTGTGTGGTACCGAGCAGATGACCCTCACGTTGAAGCAAAAAAAACGAATATGCTTAGGTGAAACGTTTATTTCCCTTTGAAGCCCGCCTATCGTAGCGAATCCATTCATTTCTCCCAGGCCGTCCCATTTCAAAATGGAAAGGGGGAGAAAGCGAAATGATCCCTCGGATAATATCGCATCAGTGCGCGACTGTGGGGCCTGCTGCGAGTCTCTTCTATTGTCTGCCTCGCAGGACCCTCCTTTTTTGTGGTCGTCTCCGAATACCTCCTTTAAGCACATTATTTGGCGATGAAACCGTCCTTATTAGGTCGGTGGTATAAGGTTGTACATTATTTTACAGCTAACATTAGCTAGCCTCCCCCCGTCGCCAGGGTCTGGGCTAGCGCGACATTGTACTCGAAACCCCAAATGTGGAGATCTCAAGACGTATAATTTATTGCACACCCTCGGGGCTGTTTTAGCTAACTGTGGCTTCTCCCAGCCTCACGAAACGTTACGAGCAGCACTCCACACTTAATAGCAGGGTTATTGTAAGCAGTATTTCCATTGTAACAGCCTATGCGAGACGTTAGTAAAAATAGTTTTACATTTTCTATTGTAACTGGGACATGGTGATTTTAAGTCTTCCTAGGCCATTGGGCCCAGACATGTGCCAAAATGAAAAAATGCTCTGCAGTTGCGTCAAGGAATCCAATATATTCGAGCATCCATCTCTCCTGTAATTGACCACTTCCTGCCAGTGAAGGACTTTTTGGTGTGTAAATGATCTGATAACGTTGAAAGGAAGAGCCCCTGATGTTCGGCCAGTCGCCGCATCACCAGGACGGACAGTAACTTGACTAACCAACCGACCTTGTTGACTCAACCGCGCCCGATGTGTACGCTACACACCTGTTACATTTGTTCTCCCATGTGGGCGCAAAAGTTGACAGTGGCAGTTGTCTTTTTTTTTTTTTTCACTAGAGTGTGTGTGTGTGTGTGTGTGTGTGTGTGTGGCCCTCGTCCCCTGACTGGCCCTTTCCCCAGCGGAGCTTGGATGGGCGCAAACTTATTTTCACAGTTGGTTTACATCAGCCCTCAAATGGGGTTGTCGTCGTTTCACTGTAGACTTAAACTGTTGCAGCTGTTAGTTCAGTGCCACTGACCTAATAGGTTGAATGACACCGTCCTAGACACTTAAAAAAAAAACCTCCTCAGTTGTAGATTTAAACAAACTTTTAAGTTTTAAGTTAAATGTTCATGAATTGTGGAATATAAGCCCTACGTTGTAATGAAGGGCATATGTGTTTACCACGTCAGTGATTTGGATTACTGCACGTTTGTTTAATGTATTCACATTGTTATTAATAGTAAACAAGGTGCAGTGATTGTGATAATGGCAGTTTAGTTTCATTCTGTGTTTAACGTTGTTATTAATGGTTAAGAACATACATTTTAAGGTTTTATTACATGACATTTGTTCCGCCTTCTTCTAGGCTTTCTTGAGCTGGTTGTGCGGTTTCTAACTGACTCCATATCCCACAAGGTTAAACATTATGTATCTTTGCAACTATGCGAGCCATACAGCGTCAACAATTTGAATCATGCCTGAGTGACTCCTATGACTCATTGACGAGGGAGACCTGGTTCAACACAACACATCCTCTGTGTGGTCAACAAATCTATCGCCGTGTGCAACCTATCAGGCCACTTAGCATTTCTGTGGATAGCAAAGTGTGAAAATGAATCTGCAGACCACCTTGCTCCCTTACTGGCCATCTCTTATCATACAGTTATTTCCGAAACTCTGTTCAAGAGCGACATCGTCATATGTCCCAACAAAGACCACACACAGACGCAGGCAAGTGGACTGGGGTACAACATCAGCTACACCCCAGTTAAAATGGGGTTCTGCAGTGCATAACACCAAGAGATCAATGGGACAGAATAATGTATTTTCTTTTCAATTCAAACTTTTACTTGAAGTATTGAGGAGGTGGTTTGAGAGGAAATCCCAATTCTCCCTTTGTAGATTAACTATGTGCTTCAACATAGATATTTGGGGGTAGCGTTTGTCCCCCAGTGATCACTGTTTACTGTGTTTCAATAAACCCAGTTGGAAAACCTGTGCAGAAGGAGTCAGTAAACACCGCACTACGTTGATATTGACACACTTTGTCTTGTATCATTGAGGGCGGCCATAACCACCCGTGTATTTTATCCACATTAGATTCTAAACATCATTTCTTGTGTGTTTTTAACTGAAGAATTGTTGAAGGAGTTAGGCTTGGCATTGACAATGAAGCCAACCTGAGGATTTCCTGCATTAGCTCATTAACTAGGTCATAGGACGCCGAGATGAATAGGTAACCCTACCTGGCCCCGGTGACAAGCCACACCTCGCTAAATGCAGTGTTGCTGTCATACCCTCTTAGAGCAGAGGCTGGCCAGGCCATTCCCAGTGCACCATCCATATTTATTTACACCTCGGTCCAACTGGCTGACACCCCATGCATGTTCCGTGGGATGATGTCAAGAACCGGTAGCACACAAGCTCGTGAGAAATCAGATCACAGCGCTATAGCTTGTTAGATTCAACGAAAAGCACATTCTAATAAGGCGAACAAAGGGAACACGAAGTGGCTCTGTCAAAGCATGTTCTGTTTATTTGTATTCAGTAGTTGGTAATTTAGGAGCTGATAACCCCTGGAAACCCGATCTGTTCTAACAAGCGATGTTGGCACCCTGCTCTTAAAAACAAAACGATTATGTTTTCTGGCAGTGCCTTAAAGAGGGATGTGTGTATATGTCCTGTGCAGGAGGTTTTAAAATGTGGAGGCCAACGGGTCAATATGTTGTTTGGCTCATCTCTGTCAGGAGCAGGAGTTTGGTTGGTAGATGTGTTTGTGATTCGGTTTATAGTTCGAGCAGGACGTATCGACCTCCTATGTAGTCCCATAGCATTATAACACAGCCCTGAAACGGGTACATTTAGTCATCGTGGGCAATGAACATTAACCCATCTGATCAATATTTCTGTTCATAGGTCTATATGGAGTGGGTAGTAATTGATGATATTATCACTTCCAGGCTTTTACACTGCGTCTGATTTTAGTGTTTGGTGACTCGTGGAAAACCTGGCCCCGTTCCCTTCAGGGATTAACCCCACTGTGCTCTACTGTGTACTTGTATCATTTATTTGCGTCTTCCAAGGCACTTGTGATTTAGTTGCTCTTAAGTAGCCTCATGTTTATGCCTCTCGACATTGGATTTGAAGTTCATGCATTCATGCTAAGTTTGCTAGCCCTTCAAAGATTATTGCGGATCCCAATATTATACTGGGTTGGGTTCAGGTACATCTTATGTATTCTATGAGAATGAGGCTTTTCTTGACAATAGAAGAGATTTATTCATTGCTATAACACATGCTTGTTAATCGTATTACATTTTAGTCCCTGTGTTCTAGAAATGTTAGACTAAATACGCTTTTAACATTGTTTATCTGCAGATAAAGGAATTATTACATTTAGCCTAAACCATCTAGCTTCAGATGAATCATTATGAAAAGGCGTAGGAAAAAGCCGTACTTTCTAAACATATGTCTGTAATGTGCCATTTCCGTCATGGATTCAAACTGCAGGTTCTGGTATGCCCCTAAGGACCTAGCTAATACATGCTGCAGATTTTGATGGGGCTGGCAGATAAAGAGGCTTTCCTAGGCATGCAGAAGCTCCCTTCAAATCAGCGCATCCAGAGCAAAGAAACATGAAACAAGACGGATTATACATCTATCCATGAGTGCATCCAAAAGAAACACAGAATGCAGGACACGGATGTTTCTCACACTTTCTCTCCCTTGGCGTGAAGTGAAGCGAGTGAGCACAATGGGATTTTATTTGGGGGTGGGGGTGGGGGTGGGGGTGGGGGTGGGGTTTATACGACACGCATTAACCCTCTTTCAGCACCCAATAGGGCAGCGCATCACCGGCCATTTCCATAAAGCGGCCAATCAAAGGCAGTGGGCAGCGCCCCCGGCCTTTACCAATTAACCACCGTACGACAGGCCTACATCCGTCATTCCGGCTCTTAAGAAAATAAAATTCATTTTTGGAATATCTGGGCATGCGTTTCTTACGAGTGACAGAGGGCGGCACAGGGTCAAGTTTCCACGGCAACTGTCAGCCTCCGATCGCCATACAGCTGAACAGCCTCTTTCATTGCCATGGCAGCGGAAGGGGCCCTGTTACCCGGGGGACGGGGGGAGTGTGGGAGGGAATGTGAGCCGGGCGAGTGGGAGAGGGAGAGTGCAAACAAGTTTTGTGAAAACACGGTAATCCAATATGGCCGCTATTGTTGCGCCGGATGGCGTCGGCTAAACTCACTTTTTCGGTTCTGAGGGGGGGGGGGGGGGTACAGTCCGGTTAGGATCAGGACAAGACCCCGGTAGTCTTGGGACGGGTACTAGCCCGCACGGGGCCGGCGTGTCCGCTAGCAGCCAGCTGGATCGCAGCGCAGCGAGGTCTCCAGCGCCCCTGTACTTATCTAGGGACATGACGGATACCACCAGCGCACGCTGGGTAACGTGAGGAGGGCGGTACGCCGAACGAAGCCCTTAGTGGCTTGTAGTGGCTTCCAGTCCTGCCAGTGGTGGCGAGCAGAGTATGGTTTTGGCTCGGCTAACCTTTGTTTTGAGGGCTGTGACCGTTTAATAGCAGATCCGCTGCTCTCATTATGAGACCAGAGAGGAGACCGACTTTTCCCCTGGGGTTGTTTTGATTCTAGACTTCCATGTGTCGCGTCGCAGGTCGTTCATCTCGTTTATTCCTTGAGAAATTGGGTTAC
This sequence comes from Gadus macrocephalus, assembly GCF_031168955.1. Classification (NCBI taxonomy): domain Eukaryota; kingdom Metazoa; phylum Chordata; class Actinopteri; order Gadiformes; family Gadidae; genus Gadus; species Gadus macrocephalus. Next base: position 1,788,077 of record NC_082389.1, read on the forward strand.
CCTTTCAGCGCGTCAGCCCTTCAAAAAGCTTTGATCCTTCCAGGGGGATTTACCGTTGTCTTAAGTGCCCGTAATCCATCGTAAACATTAAAAAGGCTCTGCCTGATTTGTCATGTCTTAGGATGTATCGTACTCATGTCTCCCCCCCCCTCCTCTTTCAGACTTTGTCCAGCTCACGTCTCCCCCGCCACGTCACCGCTACCCACAATCCTCTCTGACGCGCCGGGTTCTGGAGCGCCGTTCCTCCTCCGCCTCCTCCTCCCTCGACCTCCACGACGTCCGCCGCCTCCCCCCCCCGCCCTCCCTCCTCCCCCCCCCCGCCTCCTCCTAGGCCTCCAAGATAGATTCCCTAAGGAGCACGGTCGACCTGCTCAAGCTGCCGCTGGTCCTCTCCACCAGGTCCATCTCCGAGCGCAAGAGCCAGCTGGGCGGAGGGGGAGGGGCCCGCAAGGCCGGCCCACCGCCGCCCGCCACCCGAGACAACATGGACAACGAGTCGCAGTACTCGGGCTACTCCTACAAGTCCTCGCACTCCCGCACCTCCCGCAAGCACCGGTAAGGCCCCGGGGCGGCGGTCCCCAGACTGGGGAGGGGGGTTCACTCTGCGGTCAGAGCGGGGGGTTTGAGAGGAAACCCCAGTTATCGATAATCAATATTTTAATCGATATTTCGGGGTAAAATCTGTGTTTCAATAACCCCAGGTGGGAAGACCGGCGCAGGTCAAGGCAGTAAACAATGCGTTAGGTTGATATTGACACATTTAGTCTCGTATCATTGACTATAGCCATAACCACCACTATTTGATCCATATTAGATTCTAAATATCATTTCTTGTGTGTTTTATGGACCCCCACTCTCCACAGGGGGCTTAACGATGCGATAGTGCCAGGTTTGGGACGCTTCCCTCTGTGAGCTCCCCCCAAGAACACCAACATTTGACATTTAGCCTTGTTGTTTAAAGTCCCTTTTACTTTGATCGTGTTGGGTGGCGCCGACTCGTACTCTAAATTGGCGTACTCTAATTGGACGTTCCTTCTGGAGGATTCAAATCCGATCAATAAAATATGCAAATGCATTCCGGTCCGCTCTCCGTGTACAGCGTTGTGTGTATCTCCCGTGCCCACTTGGAGCCAGGCCAGGTTGGCAGTGTACCCCTCCAGATGGCACTCCAAACGAACACGTTCACATCCACACCCCAAAACAGGCAGTACCCACAATGCACCGCAAGCTGTTGCTCAACCAAAAAGCCGCAGAAAAAAGACGGTGCACACAGTAGTCCCACACATTCCTCTCCATGAGGTACCGGTGTGAGGAACGACATTAAGACGATAATTATAGGAGTGACCGCTCCATTGTTAGCCGAGCACCAACCGGGCTGCACGTTAATCCCCGTTAACCCCTTAGAACCAAGTCCCCGTGCACAGCCTTTTGATTCTCAGGTGCTGGTGATGTGTGCAGCCAATAATAGAATAAAGCTAAAGAAAACTGTAAAATCACCGCACACTGGTAAGCTGATTTATGTAAACGACGCGTTTCGCTGTTGCTTCGTCAGGTTCACTCTTCAACTCCACATGACTGCGACATTACCCCCGTTAACCCCTCGTTGTCCTCCTCCTCCTCCTCCTCCTCCTCCTCTCTCCCCCTCCTCCTCCTCCTCTCTCCCCCTCCTCCTCCTCTCTCCCCCTCCTCCTCCTCCTCCTCCTCCTCCCCCTCCTCCTCCTCCCCCTCCTCTCTCCTCCCCCTCCTCCTCCTCCTCTCTCCTCCTCCTCCTCCTCCTCCCCCTCCCCCTCCTCCTCCTCCTCCTCCTCCTCCTCCTCCTCCTCCTCCTCCTCCTCTCTCCTCCCCCTCCTCCCCCTCCTCTCTCCTCCCCCTCCTCCTCCTCCTCCTCCTCTTCCCCCTCCTCCTCCCCCTCCCCCTCCTCCTCCTCCTCTCTCCTCCTCCTCCTCCTCTCTCCTCCCCCTCCCCCTCCTCTTCCTCCTCCTCCTCCTCCTCCTCCTCCTCCTCTCGCCAGGGACCGGAGGGAACGGCACCGCTCTAAGAGCCGGGACAGCAGCAGCCGGGGCGATAAGTCGGTCACCATCCAGGCGCCCGGAGAGCCTCTGCTGGACGCAGAGTCCACCCGCGGAGATGACCGGGTGAGCCCCCCTCTTACCCCCCACACCCTCACAGAGCGAACCCCCCCACGTCTCTGTGTATCACGCACCGACCAGTCGCTAGCAGCCACCGCCATCGGTTGAGAACAGAGGCGGTGCTGCCCTCGGTACAGGGTTATATGTTCATCGATGAACTGCTCAGCTGGACCGTAGGCACTAAGGACGGTACACGCACCCCAGCGTGGTGCAGTCAAGGTTTCCGTTGTGGTCCACCGGCCGACTTGAGTGTTGAGCATCGCTATTCTGGTCTGTGGTACTTGAGGTACTTCCTGCTCAAAGGTTTTGACTCTGCACATCCTCGATGCAGGGGCAAATACTTCAATGCTAGTCGTTGTAGTTGCCCCTGTCGGCCCTTTTGACCCCCTCCTGATCATCCTAAAGGGGACATATTATCCCACCAGGTGTGAGTGTGAGTAGCCCTTACAAGCTTTTTGGAAAATCGGCGTCTTCTGCCATCACCTGTGGGCGTGTCCACCTAGATGTATGACGGGTAGATGAGCAACGTTGGCTACAGTCCGCCGGGTAGGCTTGAGGCTTCACACCTGGTAGAATAATACGTCCCCTTTTAACATAAGCAGCTTAAAAGCGACACAAAAAACCCATCCGTCGATGAGAAGCCGCCCGACCCCCCCCCCTCTCCCCTCCTTTAAACCCAACGCCCCCGCCCTGCGTTCCAGGACGACAACTGGGGCGAGACGACCACGGTGGTGACGGGCACGTCGGTGGACAGCGTCTCCAACGAGGACCTGACGCGCGTCTCCAAGGACCTGGAGGAGAGCGTGCCGCTGCGGTGCACGCGCTTCGCCGGCCCGGTGCTGGGCGGCTGCCTCAGCCTCTTCGCGCTGCTCACGCCGCTCGCCTTCCTGGTGCTGCCGCAGGCGCTGTGGCGCGAGGCGCTGGACCCCTGCGGGACGCCGTGCGAGGGGCTCTACGTGTCGCTGGCCTTCAAGCTGCTGGTGCTGCTCATCTCGTCGTGGGCGCTGTTCCTGCGGCCGGCCCGCTCGGCGCTGCCGCGCTTCTTCGTGTTCCGCTGCCTGCTGATGGTGCTGGTGTTCCTGTTCGTGGCGTCCTACTGGCTGTTCTACGGCGTGCGCGTGCTGGAGCCCCGGGAGCGCGACTACCGCGGCATCGTGGAGTACGCGGCGTCCCTGGTGGACGCGCTGCTCTTCATCCAGTACCTGGCCCTGGTGCTGCTGGAGGTGCGCCACCTGCAGCCCGCCTTCTGCCTCAAGGTGGTGCGCAGCACGGACGGCGTCAGCCGCTTCTACAACGTGGGCCACCTCAGGTTGGTGCGCGCACCCTCTACACCTCACTTCAGTCACGTGATTATGGTCCCACGTTCACGCAGCGCAAGGGGGTTACGGACCCCTTACGTCCTTGCGGACCCTCCTTGCGTCCGCCGCAAGGGCCGGACGTGCGCCTCCCAGAAATCGTAACCTTCCGTCGGGGCGACGCAGCAGCGAGGGCTGGTCCGCTCACTAACACCCGACGCAGAACCATAAAGGGTCACGACTGCGTCGAAGCGTCTGCGCGGTCGTTGCGTTGCGTGAACGTGGGGCCATAATCAGCCCTATAAAGTAGTACCTAGTCGTCAAGGTCTAAAGATCTGACTTGTTAACGTTTACGATCCAGTGTTTCGTGATCTTGACACGAAGATCAATTGACTTCGTTAACGCTACCTGAATGAAGAATGGCTTTTTGGTTTCAGGTCTTTCTATAATTAGCCATATTCTTTATTACCCCTTTTAGTCTGGGGTCACTGAACTGATGTGTGCATTGACCTATATCGTACAGAAAGCTGTTTACTTTCTGTATAGGATTATAAACTCTTGTTTATAGTAGTATGTCTTAGTAGTAGTAGAACTACTGCTTACACAGAAATAGTGTAGTAAGAAAGCCCTTTCTCCACTGGACTTTAGCATTGGCAAAGCTTTAGTGTGCTGAGCTTTGCTTGGTCTGCACCGAGGACATTTAAGGTTCTGACCCCCGGTCGATGTCACTTTACCTTTCCATCATGTCTACGTGAGTCAGCAGCAAACATACAGTCGGAAATCCCTATAGTTTACAATAAAACAAATGCTTGACTGTTACTCAAACGAGTCGAGTCCGAAGGCGCCTTCCGTCTGTCTTCTATCGTAATAACACATACTTTCATTACACAGAGCTAAAAATAAAACATCAGACCTTAAATCACTGTTTTGTATTGAACATAATGCGTGGTCGCGGTGCTAGGCTAACGCGGGCTAGCTCGTCGTGGGGGACTAACGGGTGTCCCCTCCTCCCCCTCCCTCCACCTAGTATCCAGCGGGCGTCCGTGTGGGTGCTGGACCATTACTACACGGACTTCCCCGTCTACAACCCCGCCCTGCTCAACCTGCCCAAGTCCATCCTCTCCAAGAAGATGACCGGCTTCAAGGTCTACTCCCTGGACGGTAAACAACGGCAGCCTTCTGCCTCATTTGCGTTAACATTTACATTTACATTTACATTCAGAGACTTACGATGAGCACATTTGTCATAAGAAAGTGAAACTAAATACCGCTGTCGGTACAATAATGATGTTGATAGAACCAAGCACAAAGCACTAACAATCTCTAGGTTAACCCATACCCCGTATGCAACAAGATAGCTAGGAAAGAGCTAGGCTCCATCTCCGTTCTGTTCAGCCAGGCTGCTTCCTGTCCACTGCGATGCTGTTTTAAAGGGGCTGTAGGTTGAGATTTTAGAGCGTTTGTTGTTTGGGTGGGATTTGGTGGAAGTGCCACAGCCCTTCGTCCGCTGTTTGTAAATTAAATGATTTGTTAACATCCACATAATATAAGTTCCGGTTGACCGCGCGCCTGCCTCTGTAATTGAGACGATTAGGATTTGAAGACCGCTCCCGATCGTTACTGACCAATCAGGGCTTCTCTTCCGTTTTGGGGGAATAATAATAATATATGAATAGGCTGTATTTTCTTTTTTTTATCATTACAATTTGGCCCGATTCATTCTGCTTTGCTGTAAGCTTCCTCCATCCAGCTTTATCCTATTTGTTGAGAGATCATGTGGGCCCTCTTGTGTTGGGAATGAGAGACAAAGAGCAAGAAACAACAACAACCTCCCCAGTGTAATGGGTAGGGTTCCAGTGCAGAAGTTGTTCACACATTGGAGTTTTGAGGGGAACGCATTAAGTCTGGACCGGCCCGCAGCCCCAGAAGGGAAAAAACAAACCTGGGAGCATTTAGTGAAGGCGTGGTCCGGGGAATTTGGCTCTCCTTGGGATCATGATGGCGAGCAGGCGCCAAATGGAAGCCGACCAGCGAGGGCCCGTCAGCCCACAGAGCAGCACTCTGCGTCGGTGAAGGGGCGGAGGCCGTGTGCGTGTCTTGTGTGCTCAACGGTCGACTTGTTGCGTCTTGCAGAGAGCTCCACCAACAACTCCACGGGCCAATCCCGGGCCATGATCGCAGCGGCCGCTCGGAGGAGGGACAACTCCCACAACGAGTTCTACTACGAGGAGGCGGAGATGGACCGCCGCGTCCGCAAGCGCAAGGCCAGGTGAGACCCCGAGGGACGCGCGGCACCACTCATTGGTTCATGTCCGAGTCGACTCATTCGTTCATGTCTGAGCCGACTCATTCGTTCATGTCTGAGTCGGCTCATTCGTTCATGTCCGAGTCGGCTCATTGGTTCATGTCCGAGTCGACTCATTCGTTCATGTCTGAGTCGGCTCATTCGTTCATGTCCGAGTCGGCTCATTGGTTCATGTTTGAGTCGGCTCATTGGTTCATGTTTGAGTCGGCTCATTGGTTCATGTTTGAGTCGACTCATTGGTTCATGTTTGAGTCGGCTCATTGGTTCATGTCTGAGTCGGCTCATTGGTTCATGTTTGAGTCGGCTCATTGGTTCATGTTTGAGTCGGCTCATTGGTTCATGTCTTGAGTCGGCTCATTGGTTCATGTCTGAGCCGACTCATTGGTTCATGTCCGAGTCGACTCATTGGTTCATGTTTGAGTCGACTCATTGGTTCATGTCCGAGTCGACTCATTGGTTCATGTCTGAGTATTCTCCTTAGTTTCGAGTTCTCAGCGATCCGATTGATTCTAGAATTACATCATTTCCTATTCAATTTGCCTAAATGTGTGTTAGTTGTAATTTTCACCCTGATACATACCCCATTGTGGCGGCCATGCCGTCACTTAAGTAAAGCTTTTAAAAGGTTCTACATTTACAGTATTGTGTTTTTCTTTTCTGGTACGGCAGTACCAGAAAAGGAACCTCCATCAAAGAAAGTTGACCAATCCTTTCAGAATATGTATGTCTAGTATATAAAGCTGAGCTAAATCCTAAATAATCCTTGAAGAGAGCCAACGGAGCCCTGACGTTTACACAAACCCCCCTAAAGACATAAACCCACCGAGCGCGTCCCCCCCCTTGCCCCCCCTCTCCCAGGCTGGTGGTGGCGGTGGAGGAGGCCTTCACGCACATCAAGCGTCTCCACGACGACGAGGTGGCCGCCTCGCCCAAGCACCCCCGCGAGGTGATGGACCCCCGGGAGGCGGCCCAGGCCATCTTCGCCCCCATGGCGCGGGCCATGCAGAAGTACCTGCGCACCACGAGGCAGCAGCCCTTCCACAGCATGGAGAGCATCCTCAGCCACCTGCAGTTCTGCATCACGCACAACATGAGCCCCAAGGTGAGAGGGCGGCGCCGCCGCCGCCGCCGCCTCCATGCATGACCAATCAGAGTGTTTGTTTGGTGGCCGCCGACCTCCGTCGGCGGCCACCAAACAAACACTCTGATTGGTCATGCATGGAGGAGGGAATGATCTTTCTTCGACCCTGTCCAGGGAGCGAATGGGTTTTTCGTAGGCGCAGTCCGGGAAAAGTCCCGCCTCAAGCGCTAGGATTGGTCAGACAGCCCGTCAGTCAAATTCGCACGCTGACTCCTGACCCTAACCCTAATTATAACCATAACCCTAAACATAACCCTAACCCAAAACATAACCCTAAACATAACCCTAACCCTAAACATAACCCTAACCCTAACCCAAACTCTAAACATGACCCCTAAACATGACCCCTAAACATAACCCTAACCCCAATCATACAATAACCCTAAAAATAACACAATCAGAGAAATGCGGTTCACTAACGTTAGTTTAACATGCATTACAATTGAAGCGTTCCTGCGGTCACGTGACGGATTTTAGCCTTTTTGGATTGGATAAGGGATTTAAACCAACGTGATTGGATAATCTCCGGCTGCCCCCTCATTAATATTCATGATTTTTATGAGGTACAGGTACAAGAACAGCAACATGTTGGAGAGCTCCCCCTTGTGATCAAAAGGAGAGGACTAGGAACAAATATAAACAATATTTACAGTATGATTAAAAACTAAACCTATTCTGTACACAACTGATAAATAACCTACAAGCTACTGTTGCTTTCTAAGCTATTGGTTCGAGCGTCTGTTGACAACCGACGGATTTGTTTGCCCAAATAAGGGCGACAGCACCCATCTGGTCTTGCCCTGACACCGGGTCTGAGAGACCTGCGGTTACCTCAAACTATTCTATAGACCAACGCTGCGTCGGTTCCCGGGGGATGTATAAAGAAAAGGTTTTGAAGAAACATGCCGTTATGTTTCATGTGTTTCTTCTTATCTGCAAAACGGTTACAGTTTAGTTCTGCTCTGCGAGTTATCAGCATAAATGCGTCGCAACGTAACACTCTGCTGCAAGCGTGTTGGGGAGATTGCATCAGAGAGATACGCGCGGGTTAACGTGCCACAGAACGACCTCCATGTGTGCGTGATGATAAAGTATTGCACAACTAAAAACAGCACGTCGGCGTTCACGCAGTAGACCAAACAGCGAGGGACCCGGCTGGGCTGCAGACGTGCCCCCGCTTGGGTGTCTCCGCCAGCTGTTCCTCTCTGGATTCCCACCGATCAGATCAGTGATTAACATCCTCCCCCCCCCGCCCCCCCAGGCCTTCCTGGAGCGTTACCTCAGCCCGGGCCCCACCATGCAGTACCAGCGGGAGAGCGACAGGGGGCGCCAGTGGACGCTGGTGAGCGAGGAGCCCGTGACCTCGGCGCTGCGGCAGTCCCTGGTGTTCTCGCTGCGGCGCCTCGACTTCTCCCTGGTCGTCACGGTGACGCCCCTCCCCTTCCTGCGCATCGGCGAGGAGTTCATCGACCCCAAGAGCCACAAGTTCGTGATGCGGCTGCAGTCGGAGACCTCAGTGTGACGGAGCCGCCGCCGCCCCGACGACAACGAACAAAGATTTGTGAGGTCCTTTTTACAGTACGACCCCCCCCCCCCACCCCGTTACTCTCTCCCTCCCTCCTCCGATCTCCTCTCACACTACAGCATCGACCACCTGGATGGAAGAGACTAATGTGGCAGCAAAGAAATAATCAATTGCCCCCCCCCCCCCCCACAATGCTCCACCTCCTCCACCCTCCACCCCCCCCCCCCCCTTGTCTGTTTCCATGGAAATAACCTCAAAGGGGAGGGAAGACCCTGTTTCAGGAGGAGTGTTTTAGACACAGCCCAGATCTCGTATCTCCTCCAACACCTCCGCCGGGGAGACTGTCTGTAACCCCCCCCCCCCCCCCCCCCCCCACCAGCGTGGGGGTCATTGCGACACATGTGTCAAAGACAACATCATCCTTCCCCTTTCCCCCCGCCCCCCCTTTCTTAAACCGTCGCTTGTGTTTTCGACTGTATCCACGTTGTTGTGACCACTGGACCACATCGCGATGACACGGAGGAATGAACCACTGCAGACGGACGGGGGGGTGGGGGGGGGCAGACCAATGGGAGCGCGGCTCCTAACCTGATGAACCTGATATACCACTCCCGTCGTTTGACCCGTCAGTGCAACGTCAGTGCGGGACGATTTATTACTGCTTTTATACCGAGAGTGCAACGTTGTCGTTTTGTTTTTAAGATTAACAGAATGTAGCCCCATGCGATTCAGATTAACAGTTGTGTTGCCTTTTGAGGCGGCTTCGCTTCGTTTTTTTTTTTTAAAAGCAAAAAAGTGCTTTCGGTGTGTCTTAAGACGATGTCGTAATAATCCATGAATGTTTGTTTTAGGCGGCTTGCATTTTTTTTTACACTGGCCTTTTTTTTAACTCCAAGACAATTTTCCACGTTTTTTAATAAGACTAAACATTGCAGCTCCATGACAACATGACGTTTTTATTTTTTATTTTCAGCAACATTTATGTTTGTAGGAGAGAAGGAAATCCAGCTGGCTTCTCAGGACTAAGTTAATGTACATATATTCTCATGCGATTATTTTTTCACTCAAACCCACAAACAAAAACCTAAGTCAGGCAAACCGGATGTGTGATTGTATCAGCTGACGCACAACACTTCTGTCATTTAACGAAGAAGCAAAAGGCATCTCAACTCTGCTCCCATGCACGCTGACGCCATCTCGCCTGCCACCACTAGGAGGTGCTAACAAGCAGGTCCAGCTGGTGGCGGGTGTGTGTGTGTGTTTGGATGTGAGTGTGTGCGCGTGTGCACTTTCATGTTTGTGAACCTGGAGTCCCAGCCCACCGCTTGCTCCGTAGCCTCCGGCCAGTAGCAGATCACCACGTTGTGCCACAAGTTCAAACCAAGCACCGATCGAACGCCGTCTGCCCCACCCTCCGCCTAATGCCTTCACGGACCCGGGCGGGTTCCGTAATGCTTGGACAACAAACACAGAAAATGACAAAAAGCCACTTTTGGATCCACGATAACGTCCTTCAATGTCTCCACACTGAAATATACTGGAACCGAGTCTAGCCTCAATACCCGCGTCTTTATTTCTGTCTGTGTACACGTTAGCCTGAGTGCGTGGGGGCCACCCTGCGGCCTCCAGAGACTGATTAAGCCTTTTGCCTTCTCAGTAGGAAAGTTATTCAGCTGTAGGGGGGCTTCTTTCACCTTTCTATCTGAGATAAAGCCTTGCAATGAACAAGTCACATCCGGATGATCATGATGACGATCAAAAGATGCAAGTGAATGTCTTTCTAATTTTGTAATGCATGCCTGAAATACTTTAATTTTTTTTATCGAGAACTTTGTTTTTCTATCTTTTTTTTTTTAATGGTGCCTAAGTTATGATGACGATGCAATTTTCCACAAAGTTTTTCTTTTGTTTTTTTTGTTAAAAGAGGGGACTTGTAAAGAAAAAAACACAAAAAAAAACACAATTTGTAGATTTGTCTTGTATTTTCTCGCTTTTTGGTAACTGTAGCTTGTATAGTGTCTTATTTTTTCCATTATTAAACCATTTATTACTTGTTTCTGCGTTTACATTATCGTCCGAAAGATGATTCTGCTGTATCACTCGTCCTATAAGGTAATGGGAAGTGAAAGAGGAAGTCAACTCAACTTAATTTGATAAGGTTTTGAAAATGGCACCTAAATGCAGTGAAATGTATGTTTCCCTATTTGCACAGAATGGGTTGTATATTACTGCTGCAAATGTGAATGTAAATGGACTGCATTTATATAGCGCTTTTCTAACCAATGAATCTAACCAAACAATTTAGTGATGAATCTGTATATATATATTTGTTTCAAACAGAAGGAACTACATTCAAAGGCTTTGAAACATGATAGTTGAGTTGCTAAACCATTTCCCTTTAACCAATGAGTACATTAAGTGTGATCGAAGACAGCTCAACAAAGCTGCATGAGCAGTTTGAAAGCTTTACATAAAAAAGGTTACATTTGCTTTTGAAAAGACCAAGATATGTGTTTTCACAACCTATCTCCGTGGTTTCATCCAGCCCAGTACGGGATGTTGCCACACACTGGTGTCCTATTGAATTCAAGACTGATAATGCATCTGAAAACATACAACCTCAAGAGTCAATCACCTCAAAATGACTTGAATACATATAAACAAACTCAAAATGACTTAAATACATATTAACAAACTCAAAAATGACTTAAATGCAAATTAACAAATATACCAGCAATACATATTCCCATGGTATAAATAAATGAGCTTATAATTAATTTCTTGTGAAAGAACAAAAGAAGGAACCCAGTTGGTTTAAGAGGAAGCGGGCAGGCCGTGTGTGTGTGTGTGTGTGCGTGTGTGTGTGTGTGTGTGTGCGTGTGTGTGTGTGTGTGTGTGTGTGTGGTGGGAGGTGATGCTGCCTGTGGTTTTTTCTCTTCTTCGTACTGTCTGAACGGACAGAGAGCCACCCTGCTTCCTGGTAGAAGCTACTGTCAGCGCTCAGTTCAGAAGACTGCCGTCGACGACATCAATCCGAGAGACACATTGCAGCTCAAACCGATTTGATCTTCTCCGCCGACAAAACCCACCTGGTGAAAGGATGACGACCGTGATGCGAGGGTCTCTCCTGGCCGTCCTTCTGATGGTCAACCTAAGCTGCGTCGGTGAGGAACTCTTCATCTCTCCTTTCTGTGTCGAAGCCTCTCCCTTGACTGCGTGATACTTTATTATCTCAAATAAATTGGGCAGTGTTTCAGTGAAAAGTTATAGTTATAACTTAACTCTTGTTGGTTCATAGTTACATGTATAGCTCTAATTCCTGTGTTAGCTACTGTTATAATAGTTATAATTAGTTAGCACTGTGTTCATCAACTACTGATGTAAGATCATGGGATGACGGAAGCATTGCCCAGCATAGGTGACCAATGGGCCAGGCCTACCAACCATGGGCATGGTACAGATATGGTATGATACCGGATTAAGATTATTCCTCATACAACACAAGACTTGGGCGCCATGTCTGGTTGCATCCTTATTGCTCTCTCCATAGACTCCTATGTCAGGTGTAAAGTGTACATCTTAAACCTGCAATATGTACGATTTTGTCATTAGCAGCCTCTAGTGGTTTGAGTCGGAGCTGCAGTTATAGCTTTATAATTGTCCTACTGTGTGTCGGGGAGGGGGGGTTGAATCGTGGGGTTGATTTGTGGAAGGGCGAATGAGGTAGTAAAGATCGATGCACATGGTAAAGTATTATCGGACAATGGCGAATGTGATCTGGGTTGCCAACATCTCTTGTCCTGTGATTGGTCAGACGCCTTCGATGACATGAAGGTGTGCTACGTGCTGGACGCTATTCTGATCGCTTACAGCATCGTTCTGACGGTCCTCTACATTAGGCTCAAGGTAAGAGAAACTAAACCAAAATATAATTAATCTTTCATTAAAAAAACCCTCATATTTAATGTATGTTTAAGATAATATGTGTTTGCAAAAATATATATAGGCCTACGAAAAAGTATGTTACATTTTTTTTTCGTTTGTTTTGTAGCTCTATCCCGCTACTCCACCTCAAGATCATCCTGAGGTAAGTCCGTTTTTTGTTCTGTATTTGTTGATCTGTTGGCATGACGATGACTGGTGGTTCGGTTGGTGCTGTAGGCCATGAAGTAGGCCTATAATCCAGCCATAATGTACTCATACATAATGCAGTGTCAAATACGGAATGTACGATCATAGACTGTATAAAAAAGGTTTATACACACACACACACACACTTGAATGTTTATTTTCTATACAAATGGTTTAAAGTTGGAAAGTCGAGAATCGCGATGAGCCTGAATGGGTTAATGTGTATAACAAGGGAAAGTCAAACAGTAAAGTTAGATTACTTATTGACCTTTTAATTGCACGGGATGAACGTTTACATTTTTCAAAAATGCTAAGCACACGGATGCACACCACATTTTGTAGGGCTATGTTTGTTTGGAATTGTATGCCAATAAATACTGTATATCTTTCTATTTCACAGAAAAGTGATGCAGCAGGGATATATTCAGTGAGTATTGTCATGCACAAATGTATTTTCCTAATATTACCGTATTTTGTACTTGCATATCACAATGCAACACAAACCAAATACAAATTTGGTGTCACTTAGAGCCGCACCACGCGCGGCTGTATTAACACTTCCTCTTTGTCTCCGACAGGGCCTGACCCCTCATATTTCAGACACCTACGAGACCATCAGGGTGGAGAAGAAAGCTCAGATGTGATCCCTGAAGAAATGATGTGTTGTGCGATCATGGGCTGTCGTCGTCTGAAGAGAAGGGGCTGCTCACTGACCCCAGGTTCCACCCAGCGTTTGCTTTAAGCTTGTCGGCCAGTAGGATTGTATGCAATAGAGTTAGTATGTTTATTTTACTTTTGTGGCTGGTAATAAGGGCATATATGCCAATAGTGTATTGCTAACATGCTTTTTGAAAGGCATTTAGATTAGATTAAAGCAATGTATAATTAATTAATCTTCAACATGATATATAGGCTAATAACTTTTGATCCCTGCCAAAAATATATTTGTGTATATATTTCATATTATGTTAATATGTGTCTTGACGTTTTAATTTCCAACTTTTAAAGTGTATATTTTATTGTATTACATTTCGACAAATAAAACCAATACCACAGACTGCATTGCTTCAGTTCCTGTAAATGGCTGCATGTTCTTCAATCTTTAAATAAACCGTAAAAAAGGCCCGGACCGCAGCTCAAACAGTAGGCCTACGATATCTAACAAGAAGACATTAGGCTACTCTCCCAGCTTATCTTAATAGAGGTGGGGAAAACATTATTCGACCCATAACCACTGCTTCACGATTAGGTGGCATGATAAGCCTACGCACATTTAGATATTCCCCCGGTAATGGTTAACATGTTATGTAGGCCTCGTTTTTGAAAAGGTATTTTTGAGTCGAACAACAACAGCACTAGGAGGCAATCCCGCACCAAAAGACAACGCACAGCCTGTGTGGAAGACCTCGTCCCACGAATGTACACAGAGCGTGTTGTGAGGCGCAGTCTTTTCATATTTACATAACATAACTGGTTATGGAACCTGTATTAGAAAACGATTCACAAAAAGTCACGCAGTACTTCGGCTACATCAAACTACACCACAGTTATCTCGTGGGCTCTAGCCCTTCTTGTCCTAAGGCCGACTGCTTTTCTTGTGAATACGTCTGGCTAAACTAAAATGTAGACCAACTTACTTCAATTGTATTGCCTTTTACCCCAGGTAAGCTGTGCATTGAATGATTGAATGCGTCTCATTTGTGTTTTTAAGTGTGCGTTAGGGCGTTTGTTCATTTATTCTACAACTATTGGGTGGGGGTGTTAGTGGGGGGCTTTCTCTGCTAGGAGGCGTGGCCACTTGACAAGAGGCGGGGCTGTGAAGTCAGACAGGTGTACGGAATCGAACAGGCACAGAAACGCTTCGTCTATCAATACTACACGAAAAGTCCTAGTTATCTTTGTACACTAATGTAGAAGCCTACACGCTGTTCACCATGCTATAGTTCTTTAATTTGGCGTTTCCTATTTTGTGCATAGCTATAGCGGAACATACACATAGTCTACCTGGGACTTTGTCACTACAACGGAGGTGTTGAAGAAGTTCCAGCACCTGGGAGTTTGGATCGAAGGCTACCTTCCTACCTCGAGGTGGATGGGATGCACACCGTCCGATGAGGATTCCTGCTGGATTTGAAAACTTAAATGATTTGTTTTAAAAAAATAAATAAAAATGCCTCCACTGACGCTGTGTTAACGTGACCCAACTTTCTATCATCGTTAAGTCTCGCCGTATTTCGATTCACGTCTGAAGATGAGGATTCCTACGTCGGGCCAAGGGAGCGCACTGCTCACTCTGCTGTCGGCTATTGGTAAGATCCTTATTTCAAAACACAGGTATTTGAACCAAACATCTTCTACCTTCGCATCATTACACGATTTAAAACTCAGCTAATTATCCTATTTGTGTTTCATTGTATTATCACTATTATTAAACAATGCTTAAAGGTGAGCTTGGTGAGAAAATATAGGTTATAGACCCCTTCGAACATTGAAAATAATCGGTATCGTTTGTTTAACTAGCAGTAACCACTACTATGGATTGTTGCGCTACATGGTTCTCACAGTCAGACAGACAGGAAGGTGTTGCAGGAACACGCACCATGTATGAATGCAGTCCAGTGGCATTCCTCCTTTCTCACATTTTTCATTTTGGGGGGCTTATTTATTTATTTTTTACAAAAAGTACTTACCCCCTGGTGTTTTTTTTGTAAACATTTTTTTATTCAACGTTATCGACGCTTGGTTGTTTACTATGAGTAGCCTGAACGTAAAGACACAGTTATGTAAAATGTACTGTTTCTATCGGCAGAGAGGCAGGAGAGAGTTACGCAAACTGTCACACACAAACGGGAAAAGCAAGTGGAGTAGCTTTGTGACATTCATTTGCCAACGCTTTTCTGTTTGCCTAGTGTAGGCCTACTGTTGTTCGTTTAACTCAGTTCCTCGGCCTCTTCTTCTTCTTATGGCCCACCACAGCGACGTGTTGAACAAAGAAGATGCAGTTCGTTGTCAATTAGGCCTACTGTGTTTAGAAATCCCCAGTGGCACCTCCTGCATTGAATCGAGCTGGATACGTGATGGCCTTGTCTATCTGTCTGATACGAGTCAGTGACGCATTGTATAGATCTGTTGCAGTCTTCTGAAAAGTTATAATCATTAATCAGGCTGTGAATCAGTAACTTGTTCTTCCCAAGAATTCCAAGGGCATGTGTTTGTTCTTTGATGTTTGCAGTGGTGAAGTTTTCACACCCCCGACCTTGCGTTCGTTTTATCTTGCAATTATTTTGCTCTCACACTTTCTCCAAATTAGCTTAACTTCATCCATCATTATAGCTTGAAATGGTGCTCCTATGCTAACATAATATAGGAATGCCCCAGGCTTTCCTTATGTCATATATTAGCAAATGTGTACAGCCTTATCTATTGCAGTATAGGCTATATAAAGCAGCCTAGCCTTCTGTTAAAGAGTATTATTATAATAGTGCAAATACTTTTATTGGTGCAAACATTTTGACTGATGACACAAATATAAGCCGAGATATCTTAAGATATTCAAACTAGTAAGCTTCACGTAGTTACAGGGACAACATGTTATATCAGAATAGGCCAATTGGCTTCGAAGAGGTCAATGGTGAAGATGAATACCGTCCACTAGCTGAGGTACGTTGTGGAATAGAACAAACTGCATCCACACGTTAACGGATGAATAAGCTCCCCTCTCAGAGTACCCCCATGGCCGTGGTGTGTGCGTATACTGAAGCGTCGGTCTCCCCCTTCCCTAGGGGTGCTGGTGGTCTCGGAGTCGGGCTTTGTGGAGCCCCCCGAGCCGGTCTTCGCTCTGCTCTCGCTGGCGGAGGACAAGACCCGGTTGCCGTGTCGCTACGTGGTGGAGGCGGGCGAGAAGGTGGTGCAGGTCACGTGGTACAAGGAGCTGACGGACGGCTCCAGGGAGCCGACGGACGGCTCCAGGGAGCAGATCATCACCGCCCACTTCTCCGAGGGACACACGGGTAGGGCAATCGGATCGGGCGCAACTGACGACTGTTTTTCATTGTCGATTAATCTGTAGATCGTTTATTTTTACTTGATTTATCGCTTGGTCGGGAAAAAACAACAACGGGTGTTTCCCAAAATCCAAGATGACATCAGCAAGTGTAGGCTACTTCGGTTCATAACCCAAAGACATTCAGTTTACTAGTCAGGCTCTCATTAGTCATGAGGGCCAAGGAAAACAGCAACCATTCACTTTCACGAAGCTAGAATTAGAGAATCAGAAATGAAACTCGTACTGTAGGCTGCCTTTTCGTTGAAGGTGTAATATTACCTATTTCAAATGGATTTCCAAGGCTTCTGAAAGCATACGGCTTTGAGAACCTGGAAGCATATCCCTGTCTTATATACTAGATGTATCATATCACTTTTCAGAGGCATTTTTGTTGAAGAAGGCAGCTTTGGACAACACAAAGTGCTTCCTCTTAGCGCTAAGCCAGCTTGATTGGTCACACCGAGCTTTCGGGTTGTGTTTTGGTTCTCGGCCCTCTGAATGGTACGCAGCAATTCATCGCTTCGCAGCATATTTCAGATGTAAGGAGACAATGAACAATGGACTCTTTGCACCACAGTGTAACCTAAATCCATTGCTGAACTTTCCCAAAGTTCATGCTGTCTTTGCAGAAGGTTATTTATTTAAATTGAAGTATGTTGCTTCAAGCGTAAAATTGGCACTATGCCAACTGTTCTCTACCATCACTATAATTCATAACAAAAAAACCAAAATGCATCAAATAAAAACGAGGGTCAATAAGCAATAACACCCACACAACCATGACTCAATCAGCCCATTCAAATATTTTTTGATTATTTGAGGACCCACGTGGGATCCAGTGGTCCTACTTTGTTAAAGGCACCCAGTGCAACTTTATGTAAACATTCAATGAAAAATAAACTTTCAATTTCTAGTCTTTTTTACACGTAGTAAGTTTCAATAACTCCATACCATTACATATCGACATTCAAGGAGCAAAGATGAGACGTCGTTGTGTGGTGAGAACTGATAGAAAATCGTAAACAACAACAATCGCCGGTGGGGAGAAGCCATTTTTCCATTGACTGGAAGCCTGCTTTATTTATTGTAGGTTACAAAAAATAAAGAAAATGGCGGCATTGTTGTTGTTATCGATTTTGTATCAGTTCTCACCACACAACGACGTCTCATCTTTGCTGCTTAAATGTCGGTATGCAATGGTATGGAGTTATTGAAACTTACTACGTGTAAAAAAGACTAGAAATTGAATATTTATTTTTAAGCCTCGAAAGTTGCACTGGGTGCCTTTTAAAGCAGAACTTCTGGGGAGCGACGGCACGGAGCCTGGGTCCGACGGCACTAACTGTAACAACAGCTGGGCGGCGGAGCTCCGCCTCGTTTCCGGTTCCATTCTAGATATTTACCGTCAATCTAATTTCTGATGAGGTTGTATTGGAGAACAAAGAGTAATTAATTAATTCACTGTGTGTGTGTGTGTGTGTGTGTGTGTGTGTGTGTGTGTGTGTGTGTGTGTGTGTGTGTGTGTGTGTGTGTGTGTGTGTGTGTGTGTGTGTGTGTGTGTGTGTGTGTGTGTGTGTCACTCAGGCCGACCCCATAGTTGCTGTACCACATTTTTACGAGATGACTTCCTTTTGGCTGGGAAGCACTCGGCTCCGTCACACGTACACGAGTTCTGCAGCAGCTGTTTGCCACGTCGACAAAAAATAAATAAATAATGAACTCCTTTTTTTTTTTTTTTTCATTATTTCTCCTCAAACGTCCAGAGTTCGGCCGCTACTCCGGCAGGGTGAGGTTCGAGCACGGCGTCCCCACGGAGGACTCGGCGCTCCTCATCCCCCACACGGAAGAGTCAGACGAGGGGAGCTACACCTGCAGGGTCACCACCTTCCCGTCGGGGAACTTTGAGCGGAGCGTCGCCCTCACGGTCTGGGGTGAGCGCCCGGTCTCGACACGGCGACTCTGTTCTCCGGCAGAACGCCTCTAAATGGCGGCGTGATGCCATAGACGTGAGCTGTAGAAATATCCATCACCTCTCTCGCTCTCAATCCCTCCCTCTCTCTCTCACTCTCCATCCCTCCCCCTCTCTCTCACTCTCCATCCCTCCCTCTCTCTCTCACTCTCCATCCCTCCCCCTCTCTCTCTCTCCCTCTCTATCCCTCTCTCTCTCGCGCTTTCGCTCTCTATCCCTCCCTCTCTCTCTCGCTCTCTATCCCTCTCTCTCTATCCCTTGCTCTCTATCCCTCTCTCTCTCCCTCTGTCTCTCTCTCTCTCTCTCTCTCTCTCTCTCTATCCCTCCCTCTCTCTCTCTCTCTCTATCCCTCCCTCTCTCTCTCTCGCTCCGTCTACTGACGCCAACAAAGAGAGGGTGGATACGCTTCTGTTGCCAACTTCTTTGCCACCGTGTGACGGTTCCACTCTGATGGCGGCCTACAGAGTCACCGACATGACCCATGACCCATGACCCAGACCATAGGCTGTGGGGCTGCCCTCCCCAGACCCTGGTGGTGCAGAGCTGAAGTTTTGGCCCCAGGAGTCTGATGACCCTCCCCTTCGTCTGGGGTTTCTGTTATGACACCGTCAGGATGTCAAGCAGCTCTGTTCCTGCCCCACTGAATCCCTCTCCGTGGGCCACCCTTCACATGCTGTAACGCTAATCGCCCTTTAACCCCCCCCCCCCCGCCTGGTCCCACGGACTGAAAACGCTCGTTAAAAGCTAAAGTTCTAGCGGCTGTTTCTTTGCTTTGGTTTGTTAACCCTTCATATTTTCCCCATCAGTCATCATCGGCGTTGACAGCCAAGTCTACCTGTTCAAACAGGCCCCCCCCCCCCCCCCCCCCCCGTTACGACTCAACAGTCTCCAGACACACCTCCACCCAGACTAACCTTAACCCACCAACCCACCCCCCCCCCCCCCCCCCCATCCTGCTGTTAAGACTGAAGGAACACAGAGTCTCCAGAGACTCCACCCAGACTAACCCTGAGCCTCTCTCTCTCTGCCTCCCCCCCCCCCCCCCCCCCAGTCCTGCCCATCTCGTCCCTGGAGCCCGTGGCGCTGGTGGAGGGCGAGCCCTACGGGGTGGCGGCGTCGTGCCGTGCCGTGGGCCGCCCCGCCCCCACCCTCTCCTGGGACACGGAGCTGCCGGGGAAGCCCCTGGGCCGCGCCTCGGAGGGGGGGGGCCGTCTCCAGCCACTTCTCGCTGCACCCGCTGCGCAGCATGAACGGCCAGCGGCTGGACTGCCTGGTGGCGCACCCTGCCCTGAAGCAGCCCCGCAGGCACGCCCACCGCCTGCTGGTGCAATGTGAGTGGGGGCCGGGGGGGGGGGGGGGGGGGGGGAATGGGTCATGATGATGTCATAGACCTGTGGTTTGATTGGGGGGGGGGGGGGGGCAGCTCATGATGATGTCATAAACTTGTCCTTGATTACGGGGGGGGGGGGGGGGAGGGAGGGGAATGGGTCATGGTGATGTCATGAACCTGTGGTTGATTTGGGGGGGGGGGGGGGGGGGGGATGGGTCACGATGATGTCATAACCCTGTGGTTGATTGGGGGGGGGGGATGGGTCACGATGATGTCATAACCCTGTGGTTGATTGGGGGGGGGGGGGATTAGTCATGGCATTAGAACTCTGGGATCATAAGCACCAATCAGAGTTCATGGAAGGGGGGGGGGGGGGGATTTATTTGTTTAAACCTGATTGATGTAGCATTAGAGTACCGATGCTCCAGATGACCTTTGAGGTCAAACCACATCCTGTTGGTGGCTACTGGGCAGCATCGTCAAGATGCTGCTGTGTACATATGAAGAAACTAACGTGTGTGTGTGTGTGTGTGTGTGTGTGTGTGTGTGTGTGTGTGTGTGTGTGTGCGTGTGCGTGCGCAGACCCCCCCGACGCTGCGATCTCCAGCGGGGTGAAGGAGTGGGTTGACGGGGCGCAGAACGCCGAGTTGACCTGCAGCAGCGGAGGGAACCCCGAGCCGGGGAACGTCACCTGGACACGGTACGGCTCGGGCATCCGTCCCCAAGTGTAACGCAGAGTTATGGTTTAGGACGATTTCGGACGAAAATCTATTATAAAGAAAATGAATAAAAATGTGTAGAGCTGAACTAAAGTCTGTGGGAACCAAAAGCAGCCGCACATCAAATGTATTCCAATGTCTTAAACTGAGGCACGCAGCAGAGCAGTAGGATGTGGGTTATTTATTCTTCAAATAAATAAATAAATAATATTTATTTATAGAAAAAAAAGAACAAAATCGATAATCGGGTTTGGTTTGAAACAATCTGAGATTCTAATTTTAGGCCAAAAGGCCCAGCCCTAGTACAGTGCAGCGTCATCATCCTCATCATCTTCATCATCATCAGCAGCACCCAATGCACTTCCCACAACGAGAGGCCCCCCACTCTTTGATCCAGCCCTTCTCCCTGCTCTGATCATCACGTTCCAGAGCCATTTAAAGACTTCATACGGCCACGCCACGCAGGCCACGCCCCCAATACCACCTTTCCTTTTTTTCCACAGAGGGCTTTGTGTGGTTGTGTATTTTTACACGCCGAAGGAATGCGATGCAAAACAGGGCTAATCCCGTTCTAACGCCGCGCTAGTACACTAATACGCTGGGCTGGGACAACAAAGGGTGGCGATCAACCCCCCCCGTAACAAAAAGAAAAAAGGGACATCCTTTTTTTTTTTTTTTCTTGGCTCGATTGAATGCGGAATGAAAGCCACAGTATCATGTTGCTCAACTCCAAGTTTGGAAAAAAGCAGGGCTGGTTCACACGAGAGGGAGGGAGGGAGGGAGGGAGGAAGGAGTGGGGGGACGAGGAGACACGGGGAAGAGCGCTAGACACACGCTAAGCACTTAATCACAGTGGCCGACTCTAAATATCACACTAACGCGCTGCTAAAACACCGGTTCTGTGCTTTTAATGAGACGTATACAGCACCCGCCATTACATTCGTGACCGAATGCAAAATAAACTGGGATCCAGCTCCTCGCATTACGCCTCAAACGGTCTCATAGCCCTCATTTCTGTTGCTGTGTATTCTATAATTTTGCAGGGCACATTTCTACGCCTTCATGTTCGTTTGCTGCTAAGTTGCGATGGTTTGCCGATCCTAAAAGTGCAGGGCTTTGATATATTTTTTTAAACATGTTGTTAATCCCTGATTTGGCCTGCAGCAGCTTAAAACTTCACCGTGTCATGGGAATTGCCAACATTACATACGCACAGATGCGTCATGGCGGCCTCTTCCCTTTGACATTGTTTGGAGTAGCTAAGAAGCGGCCCGGCTTGAAAACTGGGGTCTCTTGTTTAGTGAAGGGCATTTGTAAGAAGGGGGGGGGGGGGGGGGGGGGGAGCAGCGGTAGCCGAAACCACGGCAACAAGACTCCTCTCAGTGGAGTACATTAGAAACTGGATCTTGTCGTCCACCATTGTGCAGCATGTTAGGACTTCTGATGGGCCGAGTGCAGTAAAGTAGGTCACCTATTCCCTGGACTGTGCTCGCACCCCCCCCCCATCCTGTGCATCCCCAACACCTACAATTTACTCCGTTCAGATCAATGGGCCGGTCGGTGAGCAGGCAGGACTTGTGTACAGGTGCACACACAAATTGGCGGTTGTGCTCTGTGGACAAAACCAGATCGGAGGGCTGGGGAAGTGCTCTGAGAAGGAGGCAGAGCCTTCAGACACGCGTTGTCTCTGTCCCTGTTGTTTTGCATTGCTTCCAATTCTATAATTAACCTACAACTTAGTACCTGATGAATCATTAGAGATGATAGGGCTTTCCATTGTCGCCAAACACTAATGTTTGATAAGTTTATAAGCTCTTGTTTTGTAAGCTCGGCAGAGCAATACTCATTTCTTACACCTCTGTAGGAAGGGCGGGGCTTTGCCAGACGGCGTGACGGTAATTGGTGGAAAACTAGTTTTCGGGCGACCCATCAGAATGAACGACAGCGGCACCTACGAGTGTGTGACCAAGAACACTGTGGGAGCGGCCACAACAGAAATCACTCTGGATATAGCAGGTCAGTGCATTGGTTGACTGTTAAAAATAGGTCAAATCAATTTTTTTTACTATTGTCAAATGATCCAGTATGACATGGTCCTTGAGTGCAAATGATGTGAACGAATTAAATACAATCCAGATTTAGGGTTCGGGTTTGTCTCAACCTAAAATGATGTCAAGTTTTTAATCAATGGCGATATTGGGGGTTGTGCTGCCCCCTTGTGAAAATATTACAAACCGTAAAACAATTGCAGTGTGCGTGCAGGTCTTAATCAGGGGTTACACACACACACACACACACACACACACACACACACACACACACACACACACACACACACACACACACACACACACACACACACACACACACACACACACACACACACACACACACACACACACACACACACACACACACACACACACAAAATCAAAGAAAAAACAACACACTCAAGGCAAGGCTTCTTCATACACAGCCTTTTTCATACACGAGGCAGACTCAAAGTGCTTCAGATAGAAACATCGTTATACAGTAAAATAATGGATAAGTAAAAGAAAACATAGGCAAAGTAAAAAAAAAAATGCAAAATTGTAGGGTAATAAAATAGATACGTAAGAGAAAATAAAGGCAAGGTTGAAAAAACGTTTTAGAAAGTGAACATTGTGACCTTGTTGCCCCTGCCCCCCAGGGCAATCGAGGCAGAGCGAGGAGGAGGGCAAACACAACCTGATGCTGACCATCGTGGGCGCGGCGGCCGGCGGCCTGGTTCTGGTGATGGTGCTGGTCATCCTGCTGGTCAACCACCACCACCGCCGCAAGAACAGGAAGCTGGCGCTGGAGCTGAACGAGAGGACGTGAGTCTGGGTGCCTGGGGCCTGGTCCCCGGGAGCCTCTTAGGGGCCACTCACACTAGGGCCGCGGCCCCGTGCCCGAGCTCATTTGCATACTAAAGTCTAGAACGTTTGGCTAGTGTGACCACGCCATCCGTATTCCAGCACGGAACAGCCCCTTGGCCACGGCACACTTGGGAGAGGTGTGCCGTGGCCAAAGTACAGATGCTAATGAGATGACACGCGCACACGCGCGGATACGCAACGTGAGCTGGATGACGTAGTCCTTGCGCGACCCTTCTTTCTTTATAGGTCCATGCCCTTCTTCCCCACAACAATCATTTTAAACAATGGCGGCAAGCTGTTCACGAGTGGGTTTAAGTTGGTGCGATGGTGAAGTCGAGTGTTTACTTGAAATCTGGGCCGACGACAGCATTCAGTCGCAGCTGGACACCACGCTTGGTGATGCCGTATTTATCGTATTACGACGTGATGACGTATGTATGAAGGAGCCATCGTGCCCAGGCCACGGCCTTCGGGAGCAGTGTGACCACGGGCCAGCGGGGGGAGTGGGGAGGGGGGGGGAATCGTGCTGAATCTTCCGGCAGCACGGAACAGGCAAACTTGCCTAGTGTGAGTCCGCCCTAAGCTCCCTATGGAGCTCGCATTTACCCTGGGAGAGGGGTGCGGGGGTCTGAACAACGAACATTAAAAACCTCCCGTCTGTTTGTCTCTACTCCTGGACCAAAATTACCAGGCAGCATTTTAAGTTGGTAATTGCTTTTAAAATGTGCTGTGCTTGTCTCTTTGGCGTTTCTTTTCTTTTCTTTCTTTTTTTTTTTTCTTCTTCTACCAGCGAGGAAATGAACACCCTCTCCAGAACCGCGTCGGGCCGACGGCTGAACAGTGTGAGTACCGCCCCGGGAGTGCAGACGGGTGCCGTGTGTGTGTGTGTGTGTGTGTGTGTGTGTGTGTGTGTGTGTGTGTGTGTGTGTGTGTGTGTGTGTGTGTGTGTCGATGTTTCACTGGTTCCCCTCTGAGGTGCAGGAGCCTGCCAGTAGCCGGCCCCAGAGGGACGCCTGTCTGAGACCCACCCTTATTGACGGCTCCAGGCACCACGGAGCCTGCCCCCCCCCACCCCCTACCCCCCCACCCGCCATGAAGCCGCTAGTCTTCGATAGAGGCCAATGATTAGAGCCCTGTAGCCACTCCAAACAAACTGCACACCGCAATGCCACAACACACGCCCCTTCGACAGGCATCGCTGGCTCGCGTCACTTCTTTCCAAATACATGTATTTTGTTTGAATGTTTTAATTTGTATTATTTCGTAGACCCACCTAATCTTGGGTTTTTCCCCCCGTATCCTCCAGCCCGACGACTACGCTCTGCTTAGAGTCGACAGCCGAATCAAGAGCAGCCAAGCGTCTCTGGTGAGTTCCCTTGGCCCGACGGCTTTCGTTCACTCTTTATCGTGGCGCCAGCCGTGATAACAGGTAAAGTTTGGTAAACAGTCCTGTTTATAACTCTTTTGAGGAAGAGAACTGTACGAGGTAAACATAGGGCAACCAAAACTTGTTCGACAACCCATCTTTTCGCTTATGGATCGAGGATGATACTCGAGTACCTTCTTGTGGAATGTTGAGTCACGTCACTGCGCGTCCCACATGACAGTCACTGCGCGTCCCACATGACAGTCACTGCGCGTCCCACATGACAGTCACTGCGCGTCCCACATGACAGTCACTGCGCGTCCCACATGACAGTCACTGCGCGTCCCACATGACAGTCACTGCGCGTCCCACATGACAGTCACTGCGCGTCCCACATGACAGTCACTGCGCGTCCCACATGACAGTCACTGCGCGTCCCACATGACAGTCACTGCGCGTCCCACATGACAGTCACTGCGCGTCCCACATGACAGTCACTGCGCGTCCCACATGACAGTCACTGCACTGCACCTGTCGCGCATGAGAAGCACTGCCAGTCCCACACGAAATTCAATGCGCAATGAGTCACAGTAAACTCGCTGTACTATTTGAGTCACACGAAACTCACTGCGCTATACAACTTGCGTGTGAGAATCACTGCACTATGCGACTTTGATGTGAGAATATCTGCACTTTCCAGTCAAAAGTGAGAATCACTGCGCTACACCAGCCACAAGGGAGAATCATTTCACTATACGGGTCACGCATGAGAATCACTTCACCATACGGGTCACACATGAGAATCACTTCACTATACGGGTCACGCATGAGAATCACTTCACTATACGGGTCACACATGAGTAACACCTCACTATACGGGTCACACATGAGTATCACTTCACTATACGGGTCACACATGAGTAACACCTCACTATACGGGTCACACATGAGTATCACTTCACTATACGGGTCACGCATGAGTCACTGCACCCCCAGGTTAGAATCCCGTGGTTGGGGCCACACCAGGGTTGCGGCGGGGGGCTATGTCCCGACCCCGTTAAAGCCCCTCTTTCCCCGCCAGCAGGACCGTCCGATCTACAAGGGCAGCCAGTCCACCCTGGGCGGCAGGTGGGGCCCGGGCCCCGACGTGGAGGTGGACGAGCTGGGCCGGCCCGTGCTCTGGTCCGACAGCCGGGACGGGCTCAGGAGGACGGAGGCGGACGGGGAGAAGGAGGAGCGGCGGCGCAGGGTGGAGTCGTACCTGAAGAACAGCAACATGTCGCTGGTATGTGTCTCCCCCGTACCACGATGTCGCTGGATCATATTGATCGATATCGATAACTAATTAACTATTGATCATTATAAGGACCTAAATAGTACTCCAATGTCGATACAACAATGAAAAACACTCAAATATTGTAAATATGTATGGAACCATGTTTGTGTAACAAACACAGCTGCTAGATTCGGTGGTCCAGTCTCTTATCGATATATTGAACATGTTTTATATTGATATTGATCAAAAGTCTATCACGATACGATCATTTATTGTTTTATTGCCCAGGCCTAATTCGCCCTGCAGAAGGGTCTTTAGAGCAGCAATACATTTCTTTCTGCTTCCGATCTGAGCTGGTTAAACACGAAGACGACGGGGAAGCAACGGCAAGCGGCCAATCGCGTACAGAGTCATTCGAACGAGGCCCGTTGATCCCGCCTCTTGTGCTGAAGGAAATGACAGCAGCTTCCCCAGACCAACGTGCAATTTACGATTGATCTTGTTCCGGCAATAGCCAGGCTAGGCGAAACCCCTGGCATTAGAAGAATGGGCCAGGGTTGGTACGGTAGCTGTACAATACCACTATGATGCACGTCAAGAGGTGCTTTCAGCAGCACAGATGTGGCCGGTGACGTTCTTCTTTCATTCAAAGTCCATTGTTACAGAAATAGAAAAACAAAGGGGACGATCAATGAAGGATCTGGATTAAACAAGGCTGGTGTTGTCTTTATTTTTGTTGCCAACCTTCCCCATTGAAATGGCCAAACACAACGATGTTCTCCACTTTCCCTCAAACATCGTCTGGCTAGCCCGGTGCGTTTAACCCATGAGAAGTCCAAGTGCTGTCCTCATGAATGTGGTCAGCAGAATGGTCTATGTTTCTCAAAAACTCCAGTAGGCGGAGTAGGTTAATCAATGTGTAAACGTCATGTATCAAACAAAAGCCATGGTTACGGGCAAGAACTGCTGCTGCAACATATTTATTTATCGGATGGTTGACAAGTTACAACAAATGAGCTGTTTATAAGTAGATGGTTTCATGTAAAACGTTTTTTTAGGTAGGTCTATGCTCTTCTGAGCTGAAGGAAATTGTTATTGAAAGATAAACCACTTGTTTTAGATAAAAGGTGATGTAGTGGGTTACATAGTTCAATGGCTTGATCCTGGTCCAATTCTTGAACGCACAAAGTTAAAAACTACGGGTGAGATTTAAAGATTGACTCACATTGCCCTCTAGTGGTGAGCATTGGGATTGCATGTATTCACTGTTATCCGCTGGCGATTTGGGTCATGTGAATGATGCAGCCTGTGGAGTTGAGCCTGACCACTAGTGATGTTGTTTTGGAGGAAAAAGCCCCTCACTTCTAACGGTCCTTCTGGCAGGACTCTGGCCTGCCGTCCTCCCTGGTCCCCATGAAGCCCCCGCCGGACGACGGCCTGGGCCCCAGAGAGCAGGAGCCCGGCAGCCCCGCGGGGGAGGCCGGCACGCCCATGGAGCCGGACTGGGAGCCCCACCAGGCGACGCCCGAGGGGGAGGAGGAGGGGGAGGAGGGGGAGCAGGGGGAGGAGGGCGACAGCAGCAGCAGCAGCTTCCAGATCTCCGAGGCGCTCACCAACCACTTCTACTACAGCAACGGCGTGCTCCGCCCCAAGCCACACTCCAACGCCATCCTACTGCACCCCCGGGGCCAGGTCATCTAGAGGCGCGGCTCCTCTGGTCGCCACGACGACGATGGGCCCCCTCGAGGTCTGGTGGGTCAGGGCCGGCTGGTGGCCTGAGGAACTGAACGATTCCTTTTGTTCCCAAGACTGTAAATCCAGCGGCGATTATTAGTGTATGAAAACGTGAAACCCTACCATTGCCCAAAATGGGCATTATGGACGAGCAATAGCCGAGTGTGGGCAAGCATCAGGCAGGGTCTTTGTTGGTCGCTGCTTCTTTCAGCTTTAAGTAATGAACCGTTTTGACTGTGTGATGAAACTGAACTACGAGGTCTGAAATTCAACAGCAACTGGAGCCTATAATCCCTGTGCACTCATCAATTTAATCATTTAGGTAAGTATTCACTGTGGTGTTGGCTGTGCACAAGTTAACAAAGAGACTTCAATTCGGTTCATGCAAAGAGAACGTGGACAAGTGCCAAAGCCCACAAACTACCTGTGTGTATCCTCTCTCAGACGTGGCTCTGGAAGTCTCCTTCGTAGTAATAGGAGGTTCTACCCTGTCAGCGGCTGAGAGCTTGAGTCAAATGAATTTTTAAAGCCCGTTTCCACCATTAGTTCCAAAGAGTTTGATAGGCCCTTGTTGGGATCAGATGGGCCCCATAAACCTTGGCTCGCAAATATATATATATATATTTTTTTTTTGATATCCGGGGGGGAACCTGAAATTGCATGTTCAGCTTGTGGTTAAAAAACCCACTCAACACACTATGAGGGTGTTTTGAGTGGGTCTGCTAGAGGCCTCGTGTCCCATCAAGGATGGTCAGTCAGTAAGAGTGCAACAGAGGTCTATATCGTCACTCTGTTACTGCAGAGAAAAAAGGATCACTAATGAAGCTGTTCAACCAATGGATCATTCTGACTATTGCCCACTGAACTCTTTGGCCATGTACAGTCTATGCTTCAGAGGTCAGACAAGCCGTGGAGCGGACTATCCCGGTTTGGTTTCTACCGATGCACTACCGTAGTAAACTAGGTCAGAAGCTGACCTCCGAGATACCTTTTGTAAATATTGTGGTAAGCATTTGAAAGTGTGATGTGTCACTGATGGCATTGAAATGTTTACTTAAAGTATAGTAAGGACAAAAAAATATTTGTAAATGTTTATTTTTTAGTTAAAAATGGCAGATAAAGAACGTGAACATATGATTTAGTCCTCTGAGGACAATAAAATGTGAAAACCAATTGTTGACATTCTATTCGTAATAGAAAATATTTGACATTTGGTGACTTTGGTGAGTTGAGCAATTAGTAATGAAACAATGTAATCAACAAATCCAAGCAGGACATTGATTGAATAATTGTGGTAATGGTCATTAGGCACCAATTCATGGGTTTTCGAACTATGCCTTACACTCGTCCTGAATTTCTATAAGTGGTTTTGAGACTTAGTGGGGTTGTCTCCACCGTAACCAATTATGAAGAAGAAAAAGATTCTGCGAGTCATGTTACGCTCTGAATATTTATAAAGCCCATGTTTTTTTTTTTAAAAGTGTTTTAAGTGTTTAAAAAACTGCTTCAATAGCACAATCCATATACTTAAAAAATATCAAAAGGCAGAATACAAACTTTTCATACTGGTGTCGCCAGGGTTGTTTAATGTTGCCAACTTTTGCCTAAGATTCTGTTGCAATAATTATATATTATTCATGCCAAGCAACCAACAGACCCTGAATACAAAATCTTTATTTTTTAAGCGGCCAGGGATTCAGGGTCTGGTAACAGGCCCATTTTTATCCCCAGTTCAGTCAACGTCAATTAATCTTCCATAGATTCAGATTCAACTGTAGTATAGAACAATCAAATGAAACCAAAACACTAAACAAACTTCTGTAGTGTCACATAATTTCAGCCATTCAGGACTAGGTGTTTCACCTAGTCGAGGCGTGAAGGAGGATTATTATTGGATGCTTATTATTAGCATCCGGTCCGCTTCGGCCCCCCCCTCACTACAGGAACGAAAATTCCGATCTCTTTCTTAGTGTGTGAGAGCTGTGTGTGTCCGTAAGCCAACCCCGGTGAAACACCTCACAAGTAAGAGGATAATAAAGTCCCTCTCTCTCGCCACCATCCACACCCAAGAACCCGTGTCCTTCCTCTGGGAACAAGGTGACGTCTCACCAAAGGAGGTGCTGTCCCTCCTTGAGGTCTGATGCGTAGCCCTGTACTCCCTCACTCAGAGCTGAGGATTCAATTCTGCGCTGAGCGAATGATGGAAGTATTCTTTGTGAGTCCGTTGGTGAGTGCGGAGGTTGCTCCGCTGGGAGAAGCACCGTCCGCACACGGTACACGTGTACGGCTTCTCCCCCGTGTGGATACGCTGGTGCATCTCGAGGTGGCTGCTGCGGTCGAAGCTCTTGCCACAGAACGGGCATATGAACCACTTCTCCCTCACGCGACAGTTCTTCAAAGCACTGATTTGCATCAGGTCGTACTGATCGCTCTGACAATTTTTATCCGTGGGCGCCAGTCCCATGACCTGGACGTCCATAGGCTGTCCCGGCTCCATGTGATTCATCCGATCTATGTATCCCGCCTCTGAATGGTTATTGTCAAGACTGTCCAGTGCATTTTGAATGAACTTCATTTCCTTGTCCAGACTTTCCGAAAACTGCTGCGGTCTGAAGATGCAATCGGAGTCGTCTGTGTCATTGCTGTCTGCGATGGAAACGGACGACCAGCGCTGTCTGTCCTTGTCTTCCATAGCGCCATCGGCCGCTTGAAAGTCCGCCTCGGTCACAGTCTGATTTGAACCGTAGTCCGAATTGTGTTCCATGTCCTGTTCCAGATCCCCCATTGGGATAGCGTCCTCCACAGCCTCTTCCTTTAGTTCAGCCACACGCGAATCTACGAACTCTTCCTTTAGTTCAAAAACACTCAACTCATCGTCGGCTTCATTGGAGCTCCAAGAGCCGTGAAGCTCCGACTGTCTTTCCTCTCTCTGCGTGGGAGGGGGGGTGATCTCTAATATGTCCGCAGTGTCTCTGGTAATTGGCAGTGATTGTTTAGTTTGAATCAGAACAGAAATGGGCCCTGAAGAGAGAAGAAATGCATTTTCTTAGTAAGACACAATGGACAACAATAAAAGTACATTTTATAAAGATATGTGGTTATTATCTCACATTTATTTATGGCTACTTAAAACGTATACACACATATTTTAAGTATTTACAACTAAAGCAAGTAGCTTGTATGAAGTAATAATTACTAGATAGATCAGTCTACCAGCCTACCAAGTGGACTGAAGCAAACGTTGCTCATCTATCCAGCACAGATCTAGGTGGACACGGCCACTAGTGATGTCATATGGGGCAGATTTTAGAAACGGCTTCACACTCACACACCTGGTGGTATAATATGTCCCCTTTAATAATATATAACAAAATATAAAAAGTTAGAGTATTTAGGACTCAGAAGCATTAGAAGTTGGTGATTAGTAGTGATACATTAAGACCCACTGGATTGTCCATACCGTTATCATCGGGTTTCCCAAGATGATCTGGTTGTTGTGGTGGGGAAAAACATGGAGCCGAGGGGGGAGCTGATGGTGGCGTCTTTGAAATTACTTCCAGCCTTTCCTTTTCCATCGTCAGCACTTTGCTTTTCAGAGATTCGATTTCATCTTCTCGTTGGCGTATCTCAATTTGCACAAAAGCAAAGGCATCGTCCCACAGTTTACTTATTTCTACGATTGCATTCTTGGCTAGCATGTCCATGACTGAGGACAGTCTGCTTTGAAATACGACAACGTTTGCCATGTTTTCCTGGACGACCATTTCCGCCCGAGCAGAAACGTACCTACCAAGAAAGTGACAAATGTACTTTCAATGATACCGTTAACAAAATACCATTAAGTAATAGTCAACAGTTCCACCTCTGCACGACGACCGACTTCCGTACATAGGATACAATTCAGGCGAATTCCATGATCATGTGACACTTGCCGTACGGTGTCTTCGGTAGGACAAAGGGTGTCAGAGAAATAAACGACATTACCTGGTTAGGGTTAAATTAAAACATAGAGACAGTGTAGTTAAATACATAAATTTAGTTTAATACGCAAACACCGCAGCACATACACTCAAATGACTACATCCATGTAATAAATTATAATAATAAAAATCACAAATGTACACGTTTTCTGATTACAAAACAATTGAGTGAACAAAAGGGCACCAAGCACAAAAAAAAAAAAAAAGGAAGAGCTTTCATTTAATCACCAAAATTGAATTAATTTGGTGATTGCAGTTGCCCTTTGTGACTTGCTAAGGCCTGTGACAGTGCTTTCAATCTAGAAGAATGATGACAAAATAATGCACTGTTTCATTGTTACTTTCCCTGAGTTTTTATTTAATTTAAATCCATGATTGGCTTCTGACAAATTTGAGACTTGTTTGCATACAGTATGCATCAACAAAATATAGTTTTTTTCTTTAACTTGCGAATCTAAAGATAATAAAATTAAATCATTACTTTCCAGACTTATTGAAACTGAAACTGAAAACACACACGTCATCCTTTTCTGGGGGCCCTGTTCCAAGAAGATGGTTAAGATGGCCCTCAATCTGTATCTCAGCATGCGTTCATGGCAGGCTTTTAAAGACATCACCAATCACACACACAGATTGGAAAGATTATGGATTCTGACGAAGACATTACTGTAATGCAGCTAAAGACTGGTTATGTATGAAGAGGACCTTCTGCATGTTTATGCAGAAATTCATAAATGCCTATAGATGATAAAAGTAAGCAATTAACAATAAAATGATATGATGACTGATGTGGCAACATAGCATACAAAATCATGAGAATTGGTGAATATTGGCTCCTGCTTCTGTAGGGGCTCCATGTTAGTAGTACTGCATACCATGTGTTTGTCTTTATCTAAATGATGTGTATAGAATACTATGGACTGCAACACAGGAGTAGTGACATGTCCAGGGGCATTGTTGGCCTCTGAAATGTAAGCCACCTTTTAAACAAGAAAGGAGTATAATTGAATTTTTAAAAAAAAAGTATTTCGGTGCAATTTGTTAGAACTGGCATAGCCATCGGTCGGCTTTGAATGAGTGAAATGCGTGGTGAGACATCTGTTAGGAGTCGAGTGTGCCTGCCTCTATGTGGGCCCATTCAGACCTTATGCCAGCTAATTATTCAGGGAGTACATCTTGCCGGTACATCTCACAGGTTGCACCACTTCTCATCGGCCAAGAAACACAGGCTTGGAGCAGAGAGGGGGGGGGGGGTACTTTTATCGGTTGTTTGGTTTCAAAATATTCCTTTCTTCTGCTCTCTCTTGACGTCTTTCAAGCAGCAAGAATATGTCAAAAGATAAGGATAGACATGTTGGTTGCCATATTTAAGACCACTTGTATGCATGAACAAAGTCATTGCTGCAGGTGTGAGCAGGTTTAATGCAAACAGAACCTGCCTGATGCAGCAGGTTCTCGGCATGAGTCGTCAGGCTATCTGGAACAGAACATTTTCTAAATCAGGTTTTCTGGAACAGGTGCCCGGTGAAAACCAAACGTAGCTTGCAAACTACAATATTACAGCCACACTGTTATTCTTAAGAAAATCTCTTATCATTAGCCTATTTATTAGTTTATCCAAGTACATATACTACCCAAACAGTTTTGGTGAAAAAATAAATAAATCAAGTAAATAGAAAATTGTGAAACGTTACTGTTCCATTCTAAAGTGACAGTGTATGACTTGTGCCTCTATTTGACAGATTTACAAAACAACTTTGCATTCGCCACCGCTTTAGTCTTAACGTTGCGTTGCGTTGCCCTTGTGCTGTGTTTGCCACCATTCACTCAATAACAACCAGCAGCTCAGCTATGACAGTTACTCCATTGCTCCATCACTCCTCCCCCCCCCCCCCCCCCCCCCTGGAGTAACTACAAGTAAAGTAAGCACACGATTTTAATCCGGCCTAAAGTAAAGGTTTCTAAATACAGGTACAGAGGGATATTGATTGTATCGGATCATGGCTCTTTGTAGCTTTCGGCATGTACTACAGATATATCAACATAATTGTACATGAATCTGTTATAAATGTATACAGTAAATCTAACACTGTCACTTAAACAACCCAACTTACAAATTCTGAAAAACAATACAACTTTAGCATTTTTCCTCGGTGACACCTCGGAGCTTCGAGTCCTTTCTCCGCCCACTGAGCCCGCACCGCCCCGGGCCCGCCCCCGGCCCGCCCCGGGCCCGCCCCCGGCCCGCCCCGGGGCCGTGGGCGGGCTCAGTGGGCCGTCTTCTGGTGGGACTTGAGGCTGGAGCGCTGCGTGAAGCACTTCCCGCACGCGGCGCACTGGTGCGGCTTCTCCCCGCTGTGCACCACGGCGTGGCGGATGAGGTTGCACTGCTTGGTGAAGCTGCGGCCGCACTGCAGGCAGCTGAAGGGCTTCTCCCCGGTGTGCCGCCGCAGGTGCTCCTCCAGCTGGCAGAAGCGCACGAAGCTCTTGTCGCAGTACGTGCAGCAGAAGCGCTTGTCCCCGACGCTGCCGCTCCTCCAGGACATGGCCCTCATGCGGGCCTTGGCCAGGGCCACGTTGCCCCGGGAGCCGCCGCAGAAGCCCAGCGGGTTCCCTGCGGCCGACGGGCCCTGGCTGGCGTCGCTCATGTCCCCGGCGGCCGCCATGTATTGCTGCTGCTGCTGCTGTAATTGTAATTGTTGTTGTTGGTGTTGTTGTTGTTGTTGTTGTTGATGCTGCTGCTGCTGCTGTGCCGGCTGATGGCTGGACCCGCTGTGGTGCGCCTCGCCGTGCGCGTGCGCTTGCTGCTGCAGCCGCTTGTAGCTCAGGTTCCTGGCACGCCGGCGGGCCCGCGCGGCCGTCAGCCTGCTCGCCAGGTGCAGCTTCCCCGCCGAGTGCCCCGGCGACCCCAGGTCCACGCCGACGTAGCGGATGGCCGGCAGCCCGTGCTTGAACAGCGAGGGACTCTGCTCGTACTCGGGGCGCGCGGCACCGAACAGGAACCCCGGGTCGCCCGAGCTGCCGTCGTCGGAGCTGCGGTCGGCGGGCGCCCACCGCTGTGGCTCCGCCTCCTCCTCGTCCTCCGGGAGGAAGGCGCCTCCCGAGTCGAGGGCGCACGCCGCCGCCGCCGCCGCCCTGTCGGGCTCCTCCCGCTTCATGGCCGCGTGAGTCCGGTCGTGCAGCAGCTGCGGCGCCGTTTGGCGGGGGAAGGGTTCCGGCGCCGTCGGGTCGCTCAGCAGGGGCGGGCTCTCGGAGGGGTAGTGCTCAGGGAAGACGTCGGGGGTGAGAGGCCTGCTGCCTGGACAGGAGGGAGAGGGAAACGTTCTTACACAGCGGGCCGGGTTGGGGTTAAAGGTGACCTGTTACCCCACCAGGTGTGAGGGCGATTAGCCGCTAAAAGCCTTTTTGAAAATCTGCCTCTTCTGACATCACTAGTGGGCGTGTCCACCTAGATGTGTGCTAGATAGATGAGCAACGTTTGCTTCAGTCCACGGGGTAGGCTGGTAGACTGATCTATCCAGCACACATCTAGGTGAACATGCCCACTTGTGATGTCAGAAGAGGATAATAATAGTATAATATGGCACCTTTAAGAAGTTTGCACAGGCTCCGGTCAAAAGGGAAAATTGACCAGACAGATTGATTTGCCAGAGTAAAACCGGATGACATTTGTTGTGTAGCCCGACCGATATATCGGCAGGCCGATATTAGGCATTTTTCAAACTATTCGGTATCGGCATTTATAATGCCCGATAAATGAATATAAAAAATAAAATTAAAAAAAAGTTTGTCCACCAGAGGGCGCTCTCACGCCCCAAACCCGCTGATTTAGGCAGAGTGAATGACGGAGATCGACGGAGATCATCGGTGTTGTTCATGTGTGCAAGTGTGTTCATGGTAAGTTGGCAACTGTCACGAGACATACATTGCTTGAATAACAATTAAAAAAACATCCCCATCAATTCTCTAACGACGATAAGCATGACTTAATTCATGACTACCATGTCCAGTTTTGCTGTTGTTACGTGTTAGCTGAGAGTGAAAAGGATTTAAAGGATAACTACAAATAACCAATGTTAGGGAAATGTGTTTTTTTTGTTCCGCGTTTCTGGATTTTTTTTTAATATATATATATATATATATATCGGTCGATATATCGGCATATCGGATTTTTAAATCACAAAATATTCGTATCGGTATCGGCCTTAAAAATTCTATATTGGTCGGGCTCTACTATCTACCCTCAGAATTTCTCATCATCAACATGTGGAAGGACTGTATAAAAGCAAGGGAAGGGACAAAACAAACTCCTTTGACTCACTTTGCCCCTGATGGCCGCTGTTCCACGTGTCTTCCTCTGTGCCCTCTTCTTTGATGGGGAGGACGTCCATCTCGTTCCCAGACTCCAGATCTCCACGCTACAAATAAAATACAACATTGAGGAAAACGATCAA
This sequence comes from Gadus macrocephalus, assembly GCF_031168955.1. NCBI lineage: Eukaryota > Metazoa > Chordata > Actinopteri > Gadiformes > Gadidae > Gadus > Gadus macrocephalus. The sequence goes on from NC_082389.1 coordinate 1,824,373, forward strand.
CATTTAGCCCGCAGGGGAATACATGGAAACGGGTTGATGACTGACAAAAAGTGAACTAAAGTACAACACAACACACACCGACTGCCTTTCACGTATTTATATATTACATTGTTAGGATACGTTATAGGTACGGCTAGGTGTAATGGTCTTAAACCCGCATGATTACATGAGGGATTAATACATTGATATGTGTTTATAATTCATGCTTAGTTAATGAAACGAGAAAGATGAGAGCGAGATGCATCAATAATCATGTGAATGATTTGTACCTGCAGGGCTTGCATCTGCTCAGGTGTCGACTCTCGGCCCCAAGATACCAGATCCACCTCTTTGTGGGAAATGTCTTTAACCAGTGGAGAACATATCTCGGTAACAGAAGAAGTGTCAAAGCCTGAAGAAAACAACAAAACAAACCAAGTATTTATCTTTCGAGAGCAAAAACACAGAAACAGGTTTTTTCACAATAGTGTGTAATCGTTGACGAAGCCATCGTGAGCATGACGAATAAGATTCATGAAATAGGCTTCAAGCGAGTTGAGAATGAGCTGTTGAAGGATATATAACCATGGGTAGGGTTTACCTATACTATCTCCCCACTATAACATTGTGTGTAGGTCAAGGTAATCAAAAGCCAAGTGTCCATCAATTCAATTTAACTCCTGTTGACGCACTTTGCCCCTGGTTTCCGTGGTTCCACGTATCCTCTTCTGTTCCCTCTTCTTTGATTGGAAGGACGTCCATCTCGTTCGCAGACCCAAGATCTCCACGCTGCAAAACAAAACTAAATATTGAGACACCGACATTATATAGCAAACGCTGGTTAACACGATGTGGGAGAACACAACTAATAGCGTCAATGAAAGTAATGATGAAACGAACTGAAGTAAACCATTGCAGCTTTACAAATCCTGTAACTAAACGTATGGTGAGGCATTATTGTCATTATTGCTCATTTCTGGTGGATTAATGCTTATGAATGCTTTATTACCTCATTACTGTTAACCCCGCCCCCAAGAGATGACACTCATCGATATTGATTACCTGCAGGGCTTGGATTTGCTCAATTGTGGACTCTCTGCCCCATGACACCGTATCTGCCTCTTTATTTAAGACGTCTTTGGCCATTGGAGAACATATTGCGTGAACGGAAGGGCTAAAACCTGAAGGGAATAACACACGAAGAAAGTGTTTACCTTTCGAGAGCACACACACACACACACACACACACACAAGGCGATTGTACACAGCCTTTGAATGCCTGTAACGATACCTTTTTTCTTTGCTCGAATCCTCGACCTTTTGAGCTCTGCCTCCATAACGTCACACTTCTTTTTAAGGACATATATATCACTCTGGCTCTGAGAAATCTCCAGGCGTAACACTGCACAACTGTCGTCCACACGTCTGTTTATTTCAGCGACTGCTGCCTTGGCTAAAATCTCCATGATGGACACCAGCTCAGTCTGAAAGCTGCAATTCTCCATCTTGTTACGTGTTTTTCTCACAATAACGACACTTGTATGCGGTGATAAAACGTCCGAAGCAGGATGAATTGTTATGGAGTAATAATGCACAAAATGTATATTGGTGAGGGGAGACTGAACTGCGTCCGAAGCGGTACAATGGTACGGAGCGGTAGGCGTCCAGATATACACAAGAGTAAAAAAAACTACAGGCTGAGGCTACGCCTGTCCGACCCCTTGTGATGACGTTGCATCGATACCGTACGTTGCTGATATATCCGCAAGGCAAATGCTCCTCATTTCGACATTGACGGATCAACCGATCAATCAATCGCGTCGGCGGTAACAATGCTTTTCAGTTGGTTTCAGTAATGTTAGTAGCTGCACCAGCAGAACTCATTGTCAGCAGCTCTCTAGATTTTACTCCCACAAATCTGATTTGAGATTAAAGGTGCTGTATGTAACATTGACCCCGAGCGTTTAAAAATAGGTACTGCAGTCCAAAATCACATGATCGTCTCTAGCCGCCCCCTCCTCCCAAGCCTTGACGCGTATGCAGGTTGCAACTTGCCAGGTTGAGGGTTCTGACTAAGTCAAGCTCAACATTACATTTGGAACCTCGAGATTGTGTTGTGTTTTTGAAAATGTTATGTGTTTTTTCAAAAGAGGAAGCGTTTTTTGAGGTCAAGTAGAATCTAGAAAGAACAATCTCAGTTGATCAACTTTAAAATCAAAAGTCTCATGCTACATGTTAGTTTTGACTTATCAGGCTGCTGAAGGTGGGAATCTGAAGGAACGTAATTTTAAACACAATTCAGGCTGCAGCAGAAATCTGTAAATTAGGTTCTGTGAGGAATTCAACCCAACGCTGTGTAAACGGGCCAGTGTGGAAAATACACTCATTAGAATCATCTTCTGAAAACCGTGATGAGATTTCATCAGTAGGAGCGAAGCAGGAAACAAGACGTAACTCCTGCACGCCCCCCCCCGCCCCCCCCCCCCCCCCCTGGCAGTTGTAGGTTTCCGGCACCAGACTGCGCTGGTCCAGAAGTTATACTACCACCCAGTAGGACTGCAGGATCCGGAATGATCCAGACTGTGGTAAATAGGGCTCATGGACTGTTAAAGATAGGCCCTCACTACTACAAAATGGATTCATTCATTATCTCATGTTTATTATCCTGATTCATTGAAAATTAGAGCCGTTAAGAGCAATCAAGGATAGTCCATATTGATGATGATCAAATCATTTAGAAAACATAATCTAGATATAGAGTGTGATATCATCTTTTGGAAATGGCCGATACTGTTTGCCCATTTGCTGATTGGAAATGCTGAAATACACTGATATTGGATTAGATATTGTTTGTGCATTTAATGAAACTTAATCATTCAATCTCAAGTGTTACTGTAACTGTAATATATACAGCATGATATTTTATTAGATATGAAAACAAAACCTAGGACAACTTAAGGATCAATATCAATCATTAAAATTCAATCAAAATGAATCGGTTTCCTTCCTTTAAGGTAAAATAAAGGCCCAAATACGGGTACGATTTGAGAAAATACATTATTTTGGACAAAGGATGGTCTGTAATAATGTGCTACATACAGAGAGAGAGAGAGAGAGAGAGATAGAGAGAGAGAGAGTGCATACAAGGCAAGCAGAGATACTCAGGAAGTCAGCAGGGGAAGTATAGCGGTTTCTTGCGTCACTGTTTTTTGTGTGTTGCTGCAGCCATTTGTATGCTGTTGCAGTGTGAAGGTAGGTAAATGTTTGTCTTCTGATGATCCTTTCAACTGTTCTACTTTTAAACTTCTACTAACGCTCATTAGGTTAATAGGTGAGAAGGGGCCGAAACAAGGGTAGGTAGAGTCAGGTGTGGCAGAGGAAAGACGATTACAGAGACGTTCATTAGTTATCACTTTATGTGACTCCATTTCCGCTCGCTAAACATTGCAGACATGATCATAGCTCATGCTAGGCTTCCGGGATAGTCAAAATCCCAAAATGGCAGTAGGCTGACAGGCTGTAGGGCATACAATTGGCAGCATGATGGAGAGATGTAACCTCCCTCAACCCCCGGTCATAGTTAATGGTTTCTTTAGGGTTTTTGATGTACTTCTGCATACGCTCTGGGAGAAAAGGAAACGTGATTGAATGGATAGGAACTTGGTTATGCAGCAAAATAGGAGAACTTGGTAAGGGTGGGGTCTGCCAATATACATTTAAATGAAAGCAAACTTTTAAAGTTGAGTTTGCGTTTTCACCCATTCATTCACTGCTGTGACGTTTGCTGCCTTTGCATGTAGATAACCAGTACTGTTATTTGGCTCTGAATTTATAGGTTGCACCTGCCGCAAAAACAGTTGGACCACAGTCTCGACACAACTCAATAAACGCCATCAAACAAAGAAGTCTACGTATTTTGACGTTTTGGCGGTTGCACCAGATCACCACCACAAGAAAGCAGTCCAACCCCCTGAAGGATGTGAGACAGTCTCGGGTTCACTTTAAAACCCACCGTTGCTGGTTGGATTCTGCCAGGCGTCTAGGGGGCCACAGCCACTCCCTCGCTCACTTTCACCCACAAACGGAGCCCCGTGGCCTGGATGTGAGCAGAGCTGCGGCCGGAGGGACCAGGCAGACATGCGGAGAGCCCGGAGGAAGGGGGCCAATAAGGAGAAGGTGTTCGGCTGCGATCTGCAGGAACATCTGGCCGCCTCCTCGCAAGAGAGTAAGCAGCTCTGGGGCCTTCCGCTCTGTTCCCTTCCACTCATTTGCATTACGTTTACGTTTAGGGCACTTAGCAGACTCACAATAAGTACATTTGTCAGAAGAAAGAGAACCAATATATTGTTGTTGTTTCAGTAAGGATATTCAGAGAACCAAATGCCCAGCACTAACTTCTGAGCACTCTTCTCTTCATTTTTTTTTTTAATCAAGAGAAGCATATTTTGCACAAATGTGGAGGTTTATTTGGTGAGGCTGGAACCAAGGAGGCAGGAAGTGATGCCTTTGTCACTCGACGCTAAGGAGATCTAGCTAACCATGCACAAAATAAGGATAAACGGAATAGAAAGTACAAATTGTATTCCTCTGCTGCTCCATATAACCCACCCCCGATTGCAAATAAGCTTTACATTTTATTCCCTCTCAGAGAGGGAAATTAAATATTGTCCAGCTACAACCTGAATGCAAAGAAGCCAAATATATATATATATGAATGGCTTTTTTCCTTTAATCTCGACCTGAGATGTTTCATATCATGTGGTGACTCTGACTGTGTGTCATCCGCCGCCCATCCGTCCACAGTTCCTCACGTGTTAAAGATCTGCAGTGAGTTCCTCGAGGAGCACGGGGTCGTCGACGGCATCTACCGGCTCTCCGGGGTATCTTCCAACATACAGAAACTCAGGTGCGTCAGTGTTGCAGATGTTCCCTGTGTGGCTTGTCCCTAATACGACCGAGGCAGGTGATCTGTAACTGTATGTCGACATGCATTGGACGCATGATGTGAATGTCAGTACCTGTGTCCACCAGGAGTGAGTTTGACAATGAAGCCAGCCCGGACCTCCACAAGGATTTGTACCTGCAGGACATCCACTGCGTCAGCTCCCTCTGCAAGGCCTACTTCCGGGAGCTGCCCAACCCACTGCTCACCTACAACCTCTATGACAAGTTTGCCGTGAGTGATCAACATAGCTGTCTGTTCGTCTGATGGCCAAAGCAGAACACATACAGTACGTGTATACGGTGCCCCTTAGTCCGGGCCAAACATGGGAGGAGGATGTGCAGAAAACAAATGAAACCAAAAGAAAAAAAATACATTTAAAGGAAACGTGAGACATGTATGCGTAACAGAAACAAGTATGCACAGAAATTGTTTGCGGTTCACCAAAAGTTGGACCGAAACAAGGTTGAACATGGAAAATGAATCCCGGTGACTAGAAAACAAACCGTTTCTGCACAGGAGGCTGTGGCCCTCAAGCTGGAGGAGGAGAGATTGGTGAAGATAAGAGATGTGCTCAAGGAGCTACCCGCCCTTCATTACAGGTACCTCTTTACACAGTAGAGACGGAGCACGTCGAGTGAGAGTGGACGCACATTGGAAAAGGGGTCACATTAGTGGGTGTCTTATTACCGTCAGTGTTTAAACTCCATTTGTGTTTGATCGTTGCCTCCTGTGAGGACCCTGGAGTTCCTCATGTGCCACCTCGTGAGGATGGCTTCCCATTCCGCCCAGACCAACATGCACTCCAGGAACCTGGCCATCGTCTGGGCCCCCAATCTCCTCCGGTTGGTTTAACGATGGCTTTAGCTTAATATTCAGACGAATAACACAGTATTCACAACTCACTGGGGGGTGGGGGGGGGCTGGTTCAAACCTACTTACAGATGGGTGGACGATCAGAGGGATCTGTGGTCACGGAGTGGTCTGTATCAAAGCCCTGACCCCTTTGCTTTGATCCGGGTTGAGATATTGGAAGAAAAAAAACACACGTTGTGGAAACGGAATTCAATTGTGGCTTCTTTAGAGGGTCTGGATCACATTAATATAACTGATTGACTTGAGAAAAAAACAAATGATCTGATCTGAAGGTGACTCACCTTATTGGACCTACGTTTTTTTGGACCTAAATCGGACCTAAATTTTTTTTATTTTTTTTTAATTTATTTTAATGTATATTGTGTGTGCGTGCAGGTCCAAGGACATTGAGAACTCCGGGTTCAACGGTACGGCCGCCTTCATGGAGGTGAGGGTGCAGTCCATCGTGGTGGAGTTCATCCTCAACCACGTCTCTCAACTCTTCAGTGGAGAAGGTATGTGTCCGGACCCCCGACAAATAGACGGTATTCTTCCGTCGATATTCCAAGCATGGGCCATGAAAGTCACGGGTTTAGTGTCGGACTTTGTATCACATAAAATGTGCTCAAATATATATTAGGTTGTTAGAAAAAAAATCTTTCAAGGTGTATCTTGGTGTAATAGGATGCATTTCTTCGTGTGGACTGATATGTGTTTCGCAAGCAAACCTTGAGGTTCCAGGGATGGTTTCAATCTTTTTTTCTAATGTAACTCTGTGTTCCAGGTGTACCCCAGGATAGGCGGGTTTCCTTGCCCTCCCCAACTGCAGCGTTTGGTCCGGAGGAACCAATCCTTCGAGAGCTTCCTGCAAATATGGCTCACTATGGCCACATAAGCCCTGGGGATGGTCCAATTGCCATGAGACCCTACCACGCGATTATTGAAGGCACTGACAAGTATGTAGATGATCCCATGTGTATCACAGTATAAAAGAGATGAGGGTTATCTGTTCACTGATGCAACAAAGCTTGCATCTTTGATCGAGCCCATCCTAATCTAGCAATTATTCGCAATGATTAGTGTGTGTGTGTGTGTGTGTGTGTGTGTGCGTGTGGTGTGTGTGTGTGTGTGTGTGTGTGTGTGTGTGTGTGTGTGTGTGTGTGTGTGTGTGTGTGTGTGTGTGTGTGTGTGTGTGTGTGTGTGTTATCCTTATCCAAATAAGGAGGAAGGGGTCTCTCAAGGGCAGGAAATGGATGTCCATCTTCAACATCGGGGGACGATTCCACGAACCGTGGAAAAGGAGCAAGAGCAGTCAAAAAGGTAATTCAATGAGATGTGCTGATATCTATCAGGCTTCTCTGTGCAGCGGTAGAAGAGGACAACCAATCCAACTTCTTTAATCCTACATGTGGTTTTTCATGTGGTTTTTTCTAACAGAGAAAGAAAGGTGTTCATTGAGGCCGGCCAGAAGTATGGACTCCCTCAGCATTCAAACGTATACAAATGAAGGTACAGTTAAAATACAATTCTGTTTCTGGTGTCTCATGTTTAAACAGGAAATTAATCTGTATCTTACCAGCATATAAAAAATAAGTTGGGGAGCACCGGTCTACATTTGTAATGTAAAACTCTAACCTTGTTTTTATTGGGCTCAATAAAATAATAGTTTTTCTAATCATCAAGTGGCGCTTGTCCACTTCCCATCTGGTTGGTTAAACTTTACTGGATGTTGCTTACGTTGAGCGAGGAGATAAACCTTCAAATACATGTGTATATTCATTGTGTGGAAACAATCCGTTCTTGTGTGAAAGAAATAAAGAGCATATGAAGAGGTTGTTTAGGAAAATGTTAGCTTTCACCACACATGTCATCCGACTATTAACAATGGAATTGGAATACATTTTATGCCTACTCTCTTAAACTCTTCAATATGAGCTGTGACATGAATCATAATCTTGGGCCATATAAGCAAATTACCTATTCGGCCAGAGAGTTTGCAACATCCTCTTTGCATGACGAAGGTATTACCTCACAGTATTGTGTAAGAGAACATTTAAATGATTCCTTCAAATTATATTTTGGGACATACCATTGTCCGAATCCTCTAAATAAATAATAGTATTCAAGATTGTGGACCACTTCCAATGGGCAGCGGATAGTTGGCATGGGCGAAACGATTATTTTCCGGGAATCAGTTCTTTCAGTTCCCTATCAAGAATCGTTCATTTGAGTCGTTCGTTCAGTTCATTCAGTTGGTTATGTCATATAGTCTGTTACATCCTTTGGCAGGGAATCTCAGGTGTCTGGCCTCACCCCTTTGCTTTAAAATATGAGGTACGCCCGCAAATGGAGCCTTTTAAAACACCAGAAGTTCTCAGACGTTGGCGGTGCTCGGAAAAAAGCTAATTTCTTTAGTATTAGCCTACGACGCCGCTCGAGCATCACACGTGTTTGGTTTGAAGAATAATAGCCCAAGCTGCCTCAACCACTATGAGAACGTTTGAGGCTCAATCAATATAAGCTTGAGGGGAGACGAAGCTCTGTTAGTTTGCATCTTTTATTTACGTGACCGTATTTCTGTTGTATGTTAAAAAAAAAAGGGAATCTGTTTTGGGAATCAGTTCTCGTCGTTCACCTTCGGGATTCGTTCGTTCTGACCGAATCGTTGTGGAGTCGCCCATCCCCACTGGATGGTGACGTAACACCTCTCTCTCTCTCTCTCTCTCTCTCTCTCTCTCTCTCTCTCTCTCTCTCTCTCTCTCTCTCTCTCTCTCTCTCTCTCTGTCTCTCTCTCTCTCTCTCTCTCTCTCTCTCTCTCTCTCTCTCGTTCTTTCAGCAAAATGTTCCGGATCCAGGCACCCTGTCCAGCACCCCTCCGCCATGTCCGGGTCCGGGGCCGCCCCCAGTGCCCTGGCCGGCGGCGAGGCAGCGCCCCCTGCTGGTGCCACGGGGGGCAGCGGGTACGCCGTCACCTACCGACGGGGCACCGGGGTGCTGAGCGGGGGCGGCGGGACCCAGGGCACCTACAGCTCCCTGGACCCCGAGGGCCTCGGGGCCGGCGGGGCGGGAGGGGGCGGCTCGCCGGGGACCCCCTCCAGATCCCCCGGCCAATCCTCGGCCAAGGTGGGCCGTCGGGCGGCCATGCATATCTCCGAGCCCCACATCGTCACCGTGCCTCTCCACATCACCTCCAACATGGCCCTGGTGGTGCTGCAGGGGGGCGGGGGCGACCGGGTGGTGCACTGCGGAAAGGACCGGGACGGAGGAGACCGGGCCGACGGGAAGGAAAGAGGAGCTGGGAGGGGGGAGAAGAAGAGGAAGGGTGACGGAAAGAAGAAGGAGCTAGGAGGAGGAGGGGGAGAAGGAGGGGAAGAAGTCATAGGAGAAGGAGCAGGAGGAGGAGGGGGAGGAGGAGGAGGAGGAGGAGGAGGAGGAGAAGGAGAAGGGGGAGGAGGAGGAGGAGGAGGAGAAGGGGGAGGAGAAGTCATAGGAGAAGGGGGAGAAGGAGGAGGAGGAGGAGGAGGAGAAGGGGGAGAAGGGGGAGAAGGGGGAGGAGGAGGCGGAGGAGGAGGAGGAGAACAAACTGCTGTCACAACAGAGACATTGGTGGAGGACGAGAAAGTTGGACAGAATCACCTGGAAGAAGACAAGAGTGGTGACAATTGGAAGCCAGATGTGCAAAGTGGTGGGGAAGAGGAAGGAGACAGTGAGGAGATGAGCGAAGATGAGGGGGTCCTGGACGATGACCAGGTCAAGCCTGTGGAAAACGATGGAGGTCGGGTCTCTGATGGAGAGCCAGATGCTGAAATTGTGAATTCTGACCTGCACCAATATGTTCCTGAAGACACTGACGATGAATACATGGGTAATTCAGAAAGCTGCTATTTGTTATGTATGAAAGCTGTCACATTACTAGTGATGCTTATTCTACAGATGCATTCATTCTCGTGATAAGCATTTACTTAGAGTTTCGCACACAAAATATTTGTACGATTGCTGCCATCTAAACTATAAGCTATAAGAATTATAGTCAATCGGCAATTAAAGGAATACATTCCACTATTGCGTGTCTAAAGGTCCGACAATTTACCTTGACTACTACTACTACTATGTATTAGGATTTATTTTATGTCATCATAGTGGATCTGCAGTGGATCCGTGCCCGCACATTTCAACTTCATCATCTTTAGGTGTTATCAAATGTGTGCACAATGATGTCAATGTCTTCATTTTGATTTTTTGCCTCTCAGATATGAGGGGTGAGGGGTTGGAGAACCTGGACCGCCGCTCATCAGAGCTGCCCGGTGTCCAACGCGTCCCTGGACCTGAGGGGGAGGCCCACGAGCTCTCGGGTTACGTTCAGGAGAGCTTTGACTTCCTGGACCACATCGACTGCAGCGTCTCGAGCCAGGTTTGTGTGTGTCTCTGCGCTATGGGTGACCGCGATCTCCTTTCATTATTTAGTCCATAATCCAGGCCCTTCACCTTTAAAGGTGGTGGGTGTAATAATTCACTACAGTATGCTGAAAGCCACTGGCCCATTCACTCGGAGGCCTAGTAGCGCTTTTAAACTCCTGAACATATATGAATATATCATAATCCAACAACTTACTTTACTCATCGACAGACACTTACATGTCATGGCTAGGTGGTTTGGCAACAGTGCTCAGGATGTGCGTCCTAATATTCCAATAATCGGTGCTGACATTGTTCTGGTAGATAAAGGGGAAAGAGGACTTCACCGCTAACCTGTTGTAACTTAGAGGTACAGGCAACATCAAGCTGCTGGAAAACCAGTCCCTCGCCAACCGTCATCCCTAGATTATACATGGGGCTTTTACACAATGTTTGTTTTGTGTGGTGCTTTGTTGGATCCTTTGCATGTCAAGTGATACGGATGTGCCTTGTATTAATGCACATGTAGCAGTGGTGGGTCCACGGTTACCTGCTAGGTGTTTGCATGCTGATTTTGGCTGATCTGAAGGCTTCGATATTTACAAAGGCCATATCCATCTGACTGCGACTCTGACAACTCAAAGAACAACATGCTGAAGTTAAGATTTCAGAGAGTCACAGAGTGCAGAGTACAGTCTTCATTAGGTTTATTATTGGTGGATGACCCGAATGAGACCCAATTCAAGACACAGAAAGAGCAGTTCAGACGTTTATGTGCAGACAGGCTCCAGACAACGTTCCGGCCCATCCTGTATTTCTATATTACCCCTCCCCTTCCCCTTCCCCTTCCCCATCAGGTGAACGAGTTCTCCGTGGAACCTCCCGCCTATGAGGACGACGAGTACGAGGACATGGAAGCTCCCGGGCTGGCTCTCTGCAGCTCCCCCCTGGCGTCCAAGGAGACGGAGCCCTCGGCCCACCGCCCGAATCGACACTCCGAGCCCAACCCCGGACCTCCGCTGCCCCACCAACGCCAACCGCCCTCGCAGAGGCTCTCCAACAGACAGATGAAGTCCCTCAGCCTGCCCTACATGAGCACCTACTTCTGTCCGCCCGAGTCCTCCTCCGAAGACGACGAAGGGGACGACTGCACTGCAGACGATGAAGACGATGACGGTTGTTTTGATCAGGACGGCGGCGAGAATGAAGACGGGGACATTTTCTACAAGAGTCTCCCCTCTGGTTACGCGTTCCACAACCTGAGCTGGACCGCGCCAGATGGTCCTGACCCCTCGCCCACGCCGGCGAACCACTGTGTCGACCCCTTTGTTGATGAGGAGTCTGGCCGCCCGTTGCAGAGCTCTGAGGCCTCAGCACTCGAGGCCTTGGGCATCGCAGGAGGTAGCAGTGAGACCGGAAATATGGAAAATGGGGACACAGTGACGAGCCTTACTATGGAGGATAGGGAGGGTGAAGAGGGGTGCTGGGAAGAAGACGGAGCACGAACGAACATGCCAAATCAAAGGTAAGCTGAACTAATACATCTAGCCAGTCACATATATGTTTTTATTTTTGCCTCCCATAATAAAACCCTCACCTGATAATCCTCTCTGTACATTCCTCTCCCATTTCCAGAGTGGACACAGGAGACCTCCCCCTCCCCCTGGTCCATACCAGTCGAGCTGCAGGTGGATCAGACCCCCCGTCCCCCGTGCCAGAGCCCGCTGAGGCTTCGGGCCGCTCACTGCCAACCGAGGTCCCCACAGGCAGCGAAGCAACGGCGGAGGTTAGAGTCGAACGGGGCGACGTTCCCCACAGGTGTGTGAAAAACTCTTGGAGTGGTTCACTTGAGGTGGCGTCGCCTCCTCCTTCTCAGATGGAGACTTTTGACTTCCCAGATGGAATCCTTGATGGGTCTCCAGAGTTTTGCGAAGAACTGCCAGAACCCCCGTCAGACCTCTGTGTTTGGGAAGATGAGGGAATGGACAGTGTTCAGGGAGAGTGGAATCAGGTCGGGCAAAAGACAAATGACGTAGGTGAGGTGATCATCGCCGGAACTCCGGATGAAGAGCCCGGGAGAGTGCCTGCGTGCAAGAGAGGTGAACAAGGGCCAGAGGCTGATGTCTGCACGCTAGCCCACAAAGGTGAAGATGTTCTGTGTCAAATGGCACAAGAGCCGGCGGAGACCAGCGAGAGTCCAGTTGGTTCTCCAGAAGAAATAGAAATTGCACAAAGAGAGGGAGGACAGCAGTCTGGAGAAGGGGGAACAGACATTCAGGTCGTGGAACTCCTCGATGTTCATGATTTGGACGAGGGAATGAAAGAAAATAAGGAGGAAAAGATGGTCCAGAAAGACGAAGCTGGGATCCCAGAAGCACCGAAAGAGGAGTCCGGGGAAGTGTTTGACGAACAAGCCAGCAAAGACAAAGGGAAAAGGGAAGATTTAGAGCCAATAGAAAGTGATTCAACAGAGGAAAGTGTACCGAATGATGAGCAGGACAGAAAAGATGGTAAAAACCAAGATAAACAAGAGAAGTTGTCCGTTTGTGGAGACGGTAAAATTATCCAGCCCTTTGGCGAACCAGAAGCTCCTGAAAAGGAGAGAAAGAATGCAGGTAGCACCCAAGAGCATTCTCAACCACCGGTGAGCATGGACAGAAAAGCCGAAGGAACAAGCACAAGTCAACGAGACATGCCAGAGCCAAAGCATCACGCGTTAAAGGAGGGCTTAGAGGGCCACTCAGGAGGCGTCGGTAGAAAGCTGCTCATTTCCCACCAATCTCCTTCTATTGTTTACCGAGTCCGGTCGGTGCCGGTCGTTCCGCCGAAACCCCAGCACTGCAGGCTAACAGCGCTGAATCTCCGGCAGCAAGAGCAGCAGCAAGAGCAGCAAGAGCAGCAAGAGCAGCAGCAGCAGCAGCAGCAGCAGCAGCAGCAGCAGCAGCAGCAGCAGCAGCAGCAGCCACAGCAGCCACAGCAGCAACAGCACAGGCAGAATAGTGAGGGCAGGATCCCAGACAGGGAGCGAGAATGGAAAAAGGAGACCCCACTAGATGACATTTATGTTGGGGAGGTGGAAGCAGTAGAAGAGGGTGTGGATGAGAAACAAGGGGAAGCAAAGCAGAGGAAGGGGCTCGCCGTAGCAGAGAAGCAAAGGAGGAGTAGGGACTGGGAGGATATCACAGTGAAGGATGCCAGCGCTAAAAACAATCCCCTCAGTATGTGTTTTGATGAGGCGGTCGCCAAAGCGACCATGCGACGAGAAAGGGAGAGAGAGAGCAGTGACAGGGAGAGGCAAAAGGATTGGGGATATGAATGATGCACTGTAATGCACGGAGCCAACTGTACAACATTTTTTTTTAAAGTTGTACAAGTTGTATAAGAAACTCATTCTTATACAATATGGTCAAAATTGTAGGCGTGTGTGTGTGTGTGTGTGTGTGTGTGTGTGTGTGTGTGTGTGTGTGTGTGTGTGTGTGTGTGCGTGCGTTTGCGTGTGCATGTGTATGTAGTGATGCAAAACGGCTGCTACATGCTAACCCATTTAATAAACATTTAAATAGTTTTATTGATTTAACAGAAATTCCATTTTTGACCTCAAGTATTTTTAATAAGGCTAACTTAATGTAAGAAATGTTTTTATACCCTGACAAATTCATAATTATTATTTTTTTCAAATAAAATCCTCTTACAAGTATTTGTCTGTCCCTTTTATTATGAACATTACGGTCGCCTCCTACGCTATTTCCGTCCTTCATTTTTCCGTACGTCAACAAAATAAGGCAAACCCAGTGCCGGACAGTTTAACAAACATATATGTTTTTAATCGACAGGTGCTTGTTTGACGTTTTTAATTCGTGGACACGATGTCTTCCCCTTCACATTTTAGTGTACAAATGTCGGCAATAATGGATGTTCTGTCAAAGGCAGCAGTAGCCGAAATTACCAAGCTGGTCGAGGACGAGTCCGTCGTACTACGACTTGAAATTAGTCAGAGAGACGGTGAAATACTAGAACTCAAAAGAAGTTTGAGACAGATGGAAGTGGATCTTTTTGAAGCGCAAGAATCCATCGCTAAAGCAGAAGCCTCGAGATGTCCAGAAGAGATCAATGCGTTTGGAGCGTACGGGCTTCAAGGTAGAGATAAAGGTAAGTCCCACAGAGTACATCCTCAGTGCGTTCAGTTCTGCCATCCTAAAGCCCGTTCTATTCCAAAGTAAGACAAACAAACCCAAGCTACCCTTAGTTCAACATTTATGCAAGGGTTCAATGCCAATACAACAGTCAAGCTAATTAATTAACAAGCATCCCGTTTCACTAACTGCTAGTCGGGGAACCATTCTAGCACTCTCAATTTCTCAGAGGAGAGAGTAAACCACATTTGCTTTGTTTGTTTTGCAGTTGAACATGATTTTAGTATACCCCTCGGAGCCGAGCAGAACCACATCCATGAGCAGATGGACCCGAGAGTGAAGATCAAGTCTGAGCCACTGGACGAAAGGGATCAGCCTCCACTAATGAATCCAGTCAATACAGAGCTAGCAGAGATCGATAAGTTGGCCTTTGACCCTGAAGAGGACATGGTCTCTCCCTGGCCATCCAGCACTGTCTTTGAGGATGTGTCTGTCGAACAAACCCATCCAACAGATCCCGCTCAACATGGAACAACGACCCACTGGAATTCGGCCGGAGCACCCAAGCTTTGCGGCGCGTCACTGATGAAGGAAGCGCCCCAGGTACCACCAATGTGCACAGGAAGTACAATTTTGCCGTCTAACACCTCAACAGAATTCCCCTATTTGTCCGGTGAGGGTGAGGGCGAGGGCGAGGTCATGCAATGCCGGCGTCTTATACAGGCGGGACTCCTACCGGCAGACCTGCAAAGGTGGAATTCCGTCGGCAACTTTTTCGGGGAAAACGCCCCCAGTAGAAAACCCTCCATGGCGGGGAAGATGGCGAGAGGTTGGCGAGCCAATCAAAAGCCTCCACAGTCCAGCCACAGTCACTTCCTCCACAGGACTCAAAAGCCCTACAAGTGTCAGGAGTGCGGCAAGTCGTTCACGCAGCGGACACGGCTGAACTCGCACCAGAGCGTCCACACGGGGGAGAGGCCCTTCAGCTGTCAGATCTGTGGCAAGCTGTTCTCCCGCCAGGACAACTGCGTCCGCCACGAGCGCTTCCACAGCGGGATCAAGCCCTACAGGTGTGAAACGTGCGGGAAATGCTTCACGGCCCTGAGTAACGTCAAAATACACCAGGAGATCCACAGACGAGGGCAATAACATTCCGGGATCGAACCCGGGTCGACTGAGGCTTTATGGTACGCGCGCGCCCCACTGTGTGGAACTCGGCCCGGCATCTGGCCTTCCCGATGGCTGGCCCCGCCGAGAAGCGTCCGACTATTACCTCGATAAACTCGGGGGAACAAATCACTTAAGGGCTGATTATGGTCCCTCGTTCACGCAACGCAAAGGACCACGCAGACGCTTCGTGAACCTGTTTACGGTTCTGCGTCGGGTTTTAGTGAGCGGACCAATCACAGCCCTCGCTGCTGGGTCGCCTCAACGGAAGGTTAAGATTTTTTGGGAGGCGCACGTCCGGCCCTTGCGGTGGACACAAGGAGGGTCCGCAAGGACGTAAGGGGTCCGTCACCCCCTTGCGTTGCGTGAACGTGGAACCATAAAGAGTCCTTTAGGGGTCTGTAACCCCCTTGTGTTGCGTGATCGTGGAACCATAATCAGCCCTTTACTCTGCGTTTGTGCTATTTGTTTATTTATTTATTTGTTCTTACTGTAATTTGCTCCTGTGTTTTAAAAGTCATTCACATGACAAATTTTTGTAACATTTAATTAGTTTAAGGGTTAGGTATTACACATAATGAACAATGCAACAAGCATGTCCTTAAAGGTTGCGTTAGCAACCTTTAAGGCCAAAACATAAATGATCACATTCATCTGATCTTTCCTCACGATCCATTAGCTTCCCGCCGCAGTAAAAATTTTTTTTTTGCGCTGCATTTATGATACTTTTTTACTGGATGCACGAAACACAAGGGAGGGGCGGGCTGGCTCTGTTTGTTTGGGATCTCGCTTCAAGTACCAACAGAAGTGACGTCGCCCAACATAGCTGATGCAACCTTTAATATGTACGTTTTTGAACGGCCCTTAACTAAACAGTTTGGATAGGGTTTGAATGCTCAATTACGATAGCGCCGTCTGATACAGTTAAATTAACGTTGTCACAGGTAGTACATATTAAAGAGACGCTGTTGAGGCTAACTACTACATTTGATCTGACTACACCCTGACCCCCCCTACCTCCACAACTCCATTACAAGCTAAACTTTGCATTGTTTACTAGTGTTATTACACTGACCGGACACTAATGCAAAGTGTATTCCACGTTTTCATACAAACATACTAGGATTCAGACTAAATAGAGTGTGAAAGGCCCCTTAAAGGTCGATGCATTAGAGTTTTGAAGATATGAGGGAATTGTGTATTAGCCTCTTGTTTTGCTTGATGTATTCCACTTTTTCTACCAGTAAGCAGTTTTTAAATAAAGTGATTGTGATGGTGTTCAACGCGTTGATGCCATTTTCTGGTACTAGTTGGTCTTCCCGAATTATGTAGCCTACATAAAAGTAAAACGAAAGGTAGGTAAGACAATTCAGCCCAGAAAGGATTATTGATTGAATATATACCACAACATGCTTTTGGATAAAACCGTGATTAAATAATAACATAGTACTAGATGTGATCTGAAAACCAGTTGATCTTTAATGAATTGATTGTTTATTTAAACCTAGCAATAGTCGGCTTGCCAGAGTTTCCATTCTTCTCTTGCCAAAGAAGAATGGATGTGTAACATTTAAATGTTGGGGGACAACTAAAATCATGTATTCTTTGCAGCATTGCAGACACTTGTGAAAAGCCATGTTTACTTATGCCATCCCACTGTTTTACCTGTTATCAGGTAAGGCCCTTTTAGAATATATCTGTGCTGTATCAGAGGTGAGTTTACAAGAACAGCCTAAAGGTACGGCCACACACAGTTGTACTCAAAGAAACCCAGTTTGATTGGGAGTTAATTCATGAATTTTCCTTTTTCTGGCATGGCCTGAGTTGGAATGCCAGCCAGTCAAAGCTGCTTTTCGTGCCACCACACATCAAACAAATATAAATACATATAAGTAAGCTCAATTTTGAAAGTCTCCAGCATAAATAAGCCCACACCTCCCTTCAGGTAGTGATGTTATGGTTTGCGTCGAGGCATCGGGGCGTGTGTCGACTCGAGTACCTCGGCTCCTCCCCCCCAGCGAAGCTCGTATCGAGTAGGATTCACATAGGCGAAGCGTGTGACGTTCGAGGCTTCATCTCGGGCTGTTCCGCGATATGGGTTCACAATTGGCACATCATTTACAAAAAGAAGACACTACCCAGTTCCATGATCACTTTAATGGCTATTGAATTAATCCTACTCATTCTCAGTCATCATGCAGTTTTATTATTACAATTATTAGTAGGCTACTGTAGTTGATAAGACATTCTATTTTACCCGGGATGACAGGGTATTTTCAACCATAAGCTCGGGAGATATTTATGAACTGCACCCTCACACGTATCATTCAAATGTTTTGATGTTGTACGAAGCAAACATCACATCACAGGAAACTATTTATTTCATCATAATTTTATTCACCACTAGGTGTCCCTAGCGTACTCATTTGAATCTTCGAGGTCGAACAACTTTGGTGGTTAATCTGACTGCGAGGCTTTGACGTTTCATGAGGCATCATCTCGGCACCACTACCTTCAGGCCTTCTGCCAAAGTCAACCACAAAGCACATCGCTAGCTTTAGCAAAAGGTCTGCCTACTACAGTTAAAGCCTTGTTGTGGAAGACTCCGGTCATGCGCAATGACGACAGGGGTAGAGTGTGGCCACTGGCCATCCAATAATTCAATTCAGGCCGAATAAAATTATTGCATTTTTTATTGTATTTCTGTCGGGAATTCCATGACTTCTAAAGTCATGTTTGAAAAAAAAAAGTTCTAAAATAACAATACTAGTTTTTAGTTCATTCTAGGCTTTTGCTGCCCGTTTGTCTGTTATTAAGGTAATTACGTCATATCCGTAGAACGGGAGGAACTCCTCGCTTGTTCAGCCATGATTCGGTGTGTGTGTGTGTGTGTGTGTGTGTGTGTATGTTAGCGTGTAGCCTCTTATAAGCTACGACAAACGCGATAGTATCAGGTTGTGTACCTTCTATTTGTAAATGGGCTACCTTACTTTGGTCAGAACAAGAAGCTGGACGCCTTTGCAAGGTAGCCTAGAGCGGTGAAGTGGACATCTCGGCATATCCTTTATACGTATACTATGTTGAGTGTCGTTAACATACGAGCTCAGATTTCCTCTGTTATCGATGCACTGTCCAAAGCTGCTGTTGCAGAAATCGCCAAAGTTGTCGAAGATGGCATGGTGGTGTGGCGTTTGGAAATATGCCAACGCGACAATGAGATCCTAAAGCTGAAAGACAACATCGCCGTTCTCAACAATGAGCTGAAAGCAGCGACTGGGGGTCAAGATCGAGGGATGATCGTTCTTACTGAGGATGACCGACCAGGGAGTGATGGTAAGGCGTAACGTTACAATTCGACGTAGTTTTACTCCAGAAAAGGCGTCGGGTTCGGAAGAATTTTGATGCTGAGCAGTCAGATTGATTCGTTTAACTTTAATTGCAATTGGAAAACATCTTGGATTGTTGTTAGGCTAGACCTTAACCTCTACGTCCACAAGGAATGGATGGATGTGGGAGTATGTTAGCTTGTAAAGCTTGTAGTGAATCTAAAAGGTAGGCAGGAAGATATTTAATTAAGCATCTGCTGGTAATCAAACGTTTTTTTTTTTTTTTTTTTGCCTTATGCATAAATAAATTTTATTTACTTATAAGTCTGCCAGATTAATGAATTGGAAAATATTAACTTTCACAGAGGCGTCATCATAGGACAGGTGTTGCTCATAATACTAGCAATCGGTGTGATCATTTTATGTACCAGAGCGCTGGTAGAAGTCAGACCCTGCACACTGTTACTTAAAGGGAGCAGACCCCTAATTAGTGTTATGAGACACAGTCGTATTGGTCCTACAATGCAGCCTCTTATTAAAATGGCTTGGAGGTTGGTTGGCAAAATACTATACTATGTTTTTGTTTTTTTCACAGTCGCCAATGATGCCTGCAATGAAAACGTGCTTGACAAGGACCCAAGCAAAGGGTCCACACCTGAGGTACAAGTCAAGAGGGAGCCTGGAGAGAAGACCGTCACCGACGCCAGAGAGGCCCTGGCCCAGCAGGGAACAGAACAGACCCGCTTTGAAAGGGAATCTGGAACGTGGAGAGCAAACTCCATGTACAACGCAGCTGGACTCGGTACTTCTGACTATTTGGGTTTGGCAGAGGGCCTCCCGCCTGGTCCATCGGCTCCTCCAGGAGTCGGCAGCTCCTCTAGCGTTGTTGTCGGCTCAGGGGCTGTACAGCAAAACTCTGCTGCCCGTGAGCAGCTTGCGTTCAGCTATTATCGTAACAATTACAACCCGGTCCGGTGGAGGAACATTAAGAGCTTAATGTTTAAGAGGGGCTTCGCCTGTCTCTACTGTGGCAAGAACTTCAGCCGGAGGGCCCACCTCGAAAGGCACAAACTGATCCACACTGGCGAGAAACCGTACGTCTGTGAGCTGTGCGGTCGGCGATTCAACCAGAAGAGCAGCGTCAAGGAACATATGAAGATACACCAAAAGGGTAGGTTGCTCATGTGTGGCTCAAATGTGCACAATCTGAGGCCATCTTGGTAATTGTTGGATTGCTGTCACGAAGCCATCGACATGTATTTCTCGTCAAACCTTAACACTCAGTGGTTCTCGTCTAGAATAGATTCATCTTTTTAAATTGTCGTTTCACAAAGAAAATGTGTCCTCCTTAAGATGTCTGCCTCAATCATTATGTTATGTTAGATTGTAGTCTAGTTATTGTGTGAGGTCAGTTCTAGAGACGCCCTAATGAATTTGGTACATTTACAGGTCTTCAGCTCAAACCAGAAATACAAGGCACAGCTGAACATCAGCAAGATCCTGAAGAGAAATTTAGTGCAGACACCCCCCATGCTGAAAATGGGGGCCAGTCTACAGTTAAAGATGAGCTGCTGCCTGAAGAAGCCCATCCCACCACACTAGGTTTTCCAGTGAAGTCAGGACCTGAGGTGAAAGTGGCAGCCCAACCCCTGAACCCATGTCCCGGTGGAAGTCATCCAGCCAGGGAGGCCAGCGGGAGCCCGGCGGAAGACGCCAAGGTCTTCGATAGAGACCGAGAGTTGTGGCCGCCGGGGCCTCATGTGAAGAAGAACCCGGGCACAAGCAACGGCGTCATGGGGAGGAGCATGCCCTCTGGGTCGGGACACGGCTCCTTACATCCTGCGACCCCACGGGAACATTTACGGCCCTTTAACATGTCGGTGAAACCGTACCGAAGTCCGAGTGACAACGCCACTTCGCTGACGCGATACTCGTCGCCGGGGTCGTTCGGTGAGACGGCGATGTCGGCAAACTTCAACTGCATGCCGTGGCAGCCGCACTGGGCACGGAGGAACCCCTCCTTTGAGCCGGCCAAGCCCAAGAAGTGCTTTGTGTGCCCGTTCTGCTGCAAGGTCTTTGAGCGCAGCGGACACCTCGAGAGGCACGTGAGGATCCACACGGGTGAGAAGCCGTATGGCTGCCAAATTTGCGGGAGGTTCTTCAATCAGAAGGGCAGTCTGAAGATCCACTTGAAGACCCACAGAACTGGTTAGTGTGTGGTGTGTGTGTGTGTGTGTGTGTGTGTGTGTGGTGTGTGTGGTGTGTGTGTCATAAGTTCAAAACAAACAAACAAAAGTTACAAAAAACCAAGCTCACATTTTAGCCCTAAATACATACGACTACCCCAAAGAAGCATGAATAATGACGGAAATGGTGCTCGACTCATGAAACTAATTTAGATGTTTCTCATTTTATTTTGTAAAGAACAGAGCATAGAAATGTTGGAGGCACTGCAACAGGAAGGCAACCCCCAACCCCAGATGATCGCCGGTACGTCCATGTCCGGACCGCCCGCCTTGGGGGGCCGCATCCCCGACTCGCCGTACGACGCCGGCCGCGGCGAGCCCCCGGTCACCGTGAAGCTGGAGCCCGAGACGGACTACGTTCTACCGCCGGGAAACGCCCAGGGCATAGCGGACGACGCCAACTTCCTGTGGACCTCGATCATCGAGGACGGCGGCCGTAGCCTCTCGCCGCTGGCGTCGACGTACAGCGCGCACGCGGCGAGCGTGGTGTCGAACATGGTGAAGGACTGGTTGGGCCCCGGCAGCGAGCCCGGGGCCCACGGGGGCCACGGGTCCCAGGACAAAGAGGTGCCCTCGGTGAAGGGCAAAGAGGATATGGAGATGATGCTGCAGGAGCCGTATACGGGCATGGACCCTTCCCAGGAGGGTGCGTCGCCGTTCGAGGTGCCCGACCTGAACGCCCTGGACGAGGGCTGTAGCGGCGACGGGGACAAGCAGAACGGCTTCATCTGCTTGACCTGCGGGACGAGCTATGAATGCTGGAGTAACTTTGAGAGCCACCAGTGCAAAGATCCCAGTTAGTAGGTTGATTTGGCGAATCCTGTTTTCTATTTAAAAAAATTAGTTGCGTAGTTTGCAACGATGATTTGTTTTTTTAATATTGCATATTCAATACTTTATAGTGCTGTCGACATGTGCAATTTCGATTTGAGTCGTTAAGGTGGTCCTTCCTTTTCTTTTGGGGAGAATTCTGACACAGGCCCCTTATGCCGCTTTTCCACCGCACATGTAGCTCGACTCGACTCGACACGACTCGACACGGCAGCAGCACGGGTCGTTTTCCACCGCAAATAGTACCTCCTGGACGTGGGCGGGGTCGGCTGCGCGAAAGGGCCGTGTCGTATTTTTGTACGCGACGCAGACAACACCTACGCAACCCACACATGGACAGAACCCGCATAATGGAGGACATCGATAACATTACTATTATTAGCTGGCATGTTGAAGAAGTTGAAGAAGTGGAATATGTTGGCTGCGGCGCTGCTATGGCTGTTACCAGCATGGTTGCCATGTCGCTCTCGTGACTTCGTCACACTCTGGCCAATCAGCCGTCTGCCGACGTCACCTTTTAGCATCGGCTCAGCCGCTTGGAACCTAGAGCGAGGCGGTACTAAAAAAAGCAGCCACTTCAGGTACCAGATACCGTGTTTTCGCGGTGGAAACGCAAAAAATGCGAGCTGAGTCGAGTCGAGCTGGTACCATGCAGTGGAAAAGCGGCATTGGAAGTCATGGGAACTGGGGCCTTGTTCAATGTCACATTACATACGTTTGTGCGTATGTAAATACTGCCTAGGTGTTGTGCATGAAATTGTTACAAAAGAAGGAAATACAGTCCTTTCCGAGTGGTGTCCTATGTTGCACAGTTTCTCTGTTGATCTGCAGCTGTCATACGGTAGCCCAGACAAATTAAAGTGAATTTGAAGATGATTGTGTTGAAACATAACCTGGGTTGTCTGTTAACCTCTTTGAAGTTTTGACCTTTTTTCTGAAAGCTCAATTTTAAATTCTAATATTTAAGATTAAAAAAGGAAATGATAAATTATTTTGTCAATCACTTTGTTGTATGTTGCTGCCTCATGCAACGTCTCTCAATTATGGGTATCCTCTCGAAGTATTCGGACTATTTCAAATGTGAACCACCCACATATTTGGAAATTATGAATATAGGTATGAAACTATTCATCAGAAAGAGTCCTTATATGCGTGCATGATGAATTAAATGCATATCTTCAGAAGCAGTAATAAATTAGCGTTAATTTAATTAATAATTGTATGCGTCCCAAAGTGAGTTTCCATAAGTAGCATAGTGGATGTTTAGCTTGTAAACAGTTAGTGTTTTGCCCTACGGCCGGCTAAAACATTATCCCAAAAGCAAGGTATCTGAAATCTTCTCAAACGATTCTCAAACAGGCTTGGCAGTGCTGCTTGTTTGCCAAACCTCGTAGAGTCTACACTTATTGTTTTTTTGTACTCACTCCTTCAAAACCGAGTAAGTATTTATAGTAGTGTATCCTCTTGATTTGCACATGTCAAACAAACATGATATTGCCCTAAGTTATTAGTTCTTCAATCCGTTGAGCGCAAAGAGGTCTACTGCAGTTGAAACACAGGTTGCAAGCGATAGATGGAGCCAAGAATCCCCTGAACCCACCGTGCACAGTATTCTAGTTTTTACGGTAAAATGCTCCGCCACGCGAAACAAAGGTTCCGGGTTACTACAGGCAGGGATGTATTTTTCCTGCCTCGATTGTTATTGCAGTTTATAACAAGTATTCGCATGATGATATATTTTTAGAAATCAACCTATTATACTTATATTTATAAAGTAACATGGCGACGTGTATTCCTTTTCAAACCCAGCTTACCTCTATCATGGAGGTGTTGGTAAAAACAGCTGTGTCAGAAATTTCTAAACTTGTCGATGATAAATGCGGTTCTTTGCATATTGAAATATCACGAACACAGAGCGAGAATGAAATCCTGAAAAGAAAATTATTAGTCATGGAAAACCAAAAAGCACAAATGCATCGGGGATTTGGTAAGTAGTGGGTGCTCTTATGTGTATCCTTTACTCATTGTTATTTTAGCATGCATTCGTATGCTTATAAAGTGGTTCTTTATCTCAGTATGTCATTAAAGCAGATTATGCCTCAGATAAATGACCACGAATACTGTGTTTATGTTCATCATTGGTCATCCATCATTCTAGCTTGTTGGGATTGAAACAAGTTACCATGCAGCTGCCTAACTACTTGTCATACGTATTAACGAGGCTCCACCTTGTTTGTCTATTTTGGTACCAATTAGAAAGCTATATTGACAGCGGGACAGATGCTGGGAGCAGCTGCCCGCATCCCGCCGGAAATATCAAGGTATGTTTCGCACGCTTATGAATTCCTAATTTGGTTAATGGAACGTACATTCAATTAAATAAACGCAGAGCAAAATTAAACCCGATAATTTTGTAGTTTGCCAACGCTGACCAGGATGCTGCAGCCTTTGCCATAAAGGAGGAGACTCCAGATGAAGCAGTATGGAGAAGAAGATCTTCAGATTCTATAGGTGGGTCCAAAAGAATATGGGTCGGCTAGATAGGTCGGTTTAATACGTTGACGGCTGGATCATTCACCTTCACCCTAATGTGTTTTTTTTCAGGGCATGCCATGCAATACTCGAACACTTCGGCCGAGGCGCACCTGCTGGACGAGCCCGGCCAGTTGTCCGCCGAGTTCACCAATGAAGGCACTCCGAACCACTTCGCCGTTTCGCACAATCCGGGCCTGCGGGGAGAGGAGACAAACGACCTGCAGCTGACCATCAAAATGGAGAAGGAGGAGGGTCACTCTGCGTCGGGTCGGGACCGGTGCCAGCACGGCACCGGCAAACAGAACCCGCTCCCGGGGGACTTCTCGCTGGACGACCGCGAGAACCAGCTGTGGTCGTCCATCATCGAAGGCAACGACATCGACGCCGGCTTCCTGGACTTCTCCAGCGTCGTGGAGGAGTACTCCAGCGCGTTCCCCAACCACCCGGACACGCACGCCTTCCCCGGCGGCCACTGCAAGGCCGGCGCCGGCCCCCCGTCGTCGGCCCCCAAGCCCCCCTGCAAGGCCCCCTACGGCGGAGAGTACCAGAAGGACGCGCCTCCGCCCGCAGCCGCCGCCGCCGCCTTCCAGTCCTCCAGGGGCCCCCCCGACGCACACGACGGCCCCCCCCCGGGCGACCACGCCGCGTTCCCTCCCAGGATCCCCGGGCGGGCCCACCCGGCGCACGAACCCTCGGAGCGGGACGCCGACCCGGACCGGCCGGCCTTCTCGCCGGACGGCTTCCCCCCCCCCCACCACCACCACCAGCACCACCAGCACCAGCACCCCTCCGCCGGCGCCGCGCACCACCACAGGGCGGGGTCGGCGGCCGGGGGGGCGACGCGGGGCTACATCTGCTCGCTGTGCGGCAAGGCCTTCGCCCGGCTGCACCAGTTCAAGCTGCACCAGCAGAGCCACAAGCGGCGGCGCGCCTTCTGGTGCGGCGTGTGCGGCAAGAGCTTCCAGTGCTCGTCGCACCTCAACATCCACCACCGCACGCACACGGGCGAGAAGCCGTACGGCTGCGGCCAGTGCGGCAAGCGCTTCACGCAGCAGAGCAGCCTGCGCGTGCACCAGCGCACGCACAGCGGCGAGCGGCCCTACAGCTGCACGCAGTGTGGCAAGACCTTCATCCTGCTGCACCACCTCAAGAGGCACCGGATCATCCACGCCTACAGCTGAGCGCGCGCACACACACACACACACACACGCACACGCACACACGTATACATACGCACGCACACACACTTACTCTCATGCACGCACATTCATACCAGGACCGGAATGAGATGGTGGAGTGGAGGGGTGGGAAGGGGGGGGGGGGGGTTTACGACGGCCGCAACGTTATGACCGTGAAGCGAGATTGCTCACTTGTTCATCCGTTCCCTGATCCCTATAGAGTGAACTCTGCAGGGACATAGACTATGGAGGGAACAAGGAAGGAAGGGGAAACTGGGACACTGACCGCGCTGTGGAGGTCTGTCAGTGGGATGCGCATTGGTCATGTAAACATGTGTGAGGTCTCACCAGATGGTTGAATAATGCCTCATGGGACATGGATAGGCAGGATTAGTGTAGACTCTGTAGTACACTGTCAGCTGTACACAGCTTTTGCGGCGCATCTTTGGGTATGAAGTCAGACACTCTGGTTCCGAGCAGCGCCACACATGTTGACATCTCAGATAGTGAACGGGTGAGCAATTTCCTATAAACAGCCATTGTGTCGCATGATTTGACTTCATGGTATTACGTCATTTCCTGATATCACATTATGGGAACACATTTCCCCTCTAAAGAGACTTTTGTTTTTTATCTGTTATTTATTTCTCGAAAATATGCTGTTCGCGTTCCATTTTTCTGTTGAAAGGTGTAATAACTACATTTCCTAGAGACCAATAGTCATCATTAAAACATCCGACTATACTACACGTAAGTATGGCCAGCCCTGGCTCGTGACCTGATGATCTGCATGTTCCACGTTAAAACCAATGCTTAAGATGATCCCGACCCCGAGTTGATCTGATCAAGGTTGAGATTTGTATAAAAGAGCTTACGAATGTGTTTTTATGAAGGGCATTGCTTTATGCAAGCCTTTTTTAAAAAAAAACTGATATTTAAGTTGTGATGTTTGCTGTCCATTTGCACAAAGATGTGCATGTATCGTAAAAACTCCAAGCTGAAACCCCAAACGGAATCCACGAACAATGGTGTTCCTATGATCACAGGTAGCAAATAACTTGAATTAAACATTTGAAACTCAAAGCTTGTTTACAAAAGCGATCAAGAGCTCTTTCCTTTGACTTCAACTTCCTTTGTGTATTTCTGAATTCAGTTGGATGCTACTTCATCTCTGGTGAAAGCCAAATGTCTACAGGCCCTTTGCAAGTGATGTGTCACAAATGTGTTGCCATTTTGGAGTCAAAGTTACACTCATTGGCTGCATTCTGATTCTGCATCTATTCAGGCAGCATTCCGTGATTCCGCTCACGATTCCTGCTGAACTCTGTGTGCTTTCATTTATCTCCACAACACCAGCACGATCAATCGGCCATTGCTGTATCGCCACACATAACAAATATGATGACTACGTTGTCTGAAGGTTGTCATTTGTCAGATCACCATAATTTGACGTTGCCTATAACAACGGTGAAGCAAATCAGCTATCTCAATCATTCCCAATTCCACCAGCTACTGCTGGTGCTCCTGGCTCAAGTGATCAAGCCTTAGCTTGAGCTTTTCAAAACTCTGGAACCAAGAAAATATCACTACATTAAGACTGTGGCGATGGGTAAAACGTAACTTATATAACTAAGATATTGGTCCATGTCTTCTATATTTTCTCTGGAGAGACTATTCGGGCATGTATGAGTTTAGATGCCAGTATTTTACCAGTGGGAATCTATGTTGCACGTGAGTTATGTGTAGGCAGCAGGTAAGCCAAATAAGGTGCAATCTCATTATTGCTTTGCAGTTTAGCTTGGCTGAAGATTTATGGCAATTCCTGCACATTTCAATGATGTTATGAATAGCCTGTGTTATGTTACCTCATGAAAATAATTCATGTCAATCTTTATGTACACCGACAGTTGTCTGCCAGAGCAACAGGGGGCAGCAAAACGCCTCGATAACAGCGTTGGCCATTCTTGCCCAGTCTGCTGACCCTGCTAACCCTTACTCTAGCGCCACAGACGAACTTCTGTGATCCGGTCGCATTGGTACCATCTGACTTCTGGGCAAACACCCTTTCTCACTCATTCCTCCTGGGGCTTCGACACAAGATGCGCCTGATCAACCGGCAATTCAAGTACTTTGAGTTGAAGGCTTAGCAATGTTCACACAGCAACTGGTGATTTCCCTGAAGTGTCACTGCAGTTTGTCATTCTGACAGGTTCTTCCTCAAATACACCCATAGCTTTAGGGTATTTACGATAACTCACACCAAACATTCCATGTTTCCTTTGACCGCATTATTGGAGTCATAACTCGCCATGGCTTAAAATATGTTCCCACAGAACACTTGTCAATCATCAACCTGTGCGCTACAGCTCACAGGACCAGATCTAGCACTAGTACTAGCAACTAGTACTACTGTGTTGAGTCTCAAGTCATCAAATCCCGCGCCCTGAAAATGGAGAACACACCTGATGCAAAGGCTTGACCTCTTAAGCTAAGACTAAGCCATAAGCTGTTCTCTTAGGCACCGTCACAATCATGCTATGTCACCTTACCCCCATACTGTTCTAAACACTGCTGAAGGGACCCGCCCCCCCCCTCCTTCCACACGGAAAGAAGACTTGATTTAACTGTGGGCGACACTTGACTGCTTGTTAAAAAAGCTCCCATGACCTTGTATGGTGAAGGAGTGGGAACGCAGAAGCTTCTAGCTGGAAAGGTATTTGGGATTGGGGCCCAGGGTGGGGGTAAGGCTCTGGCTGCTGCAGAAGCAACGTTTTAGGTGAGAAACAGCGGGCCGATGTGGTCGAGGAGAAGGGGGGCTGTTTAGCTGAGCGGGGGGGGCAAACAACCAGGGGGGAGGAGGCGATGGTGTTCATGGGAATAAGTTAGCATTACCAGGGCCGCTGCTATCATTTGTTTGTGCTACAGAACATTTTGTTCCTCATGTGGGTGGGGGTGTGGGGGGGTGGGCATGTGAAGGTGAACGTGTATGCGTTTGGTTTTGACCATTTCCATACTTTTCCCCCCCATTCAGTCCTGGCAAGAGAAATTCACAATTGTGAGTTATACAATTTCTTTGTCTTTAATGTTTAACCCTGCACATACACACACACAAACGTTGTTATTCAGACCGATTTGTTTATTGGGAATGAAGCAACATAGACAGAAATACAAGATTACTAGTGAAGCGGACTAATTGCGAGTTAGTTGCACTGTGGATGCCCAATGCTCTTAGAAATGGATTAATGACAGGCTCTCCATTCTCTTACATGCATCCTGCATATTATTTCCATTTAAATGTCCAAGGACAGATGTAATGGCTGCAGAACTAAACAGGAATGGAATCAAATTCTTTGTTGTAAACATATTTTTTATATCAGTGATTTTAAGAAAGTAAACCAGTTTTTTAACAGTAGGGTAGGAGAAATAGAAATGGAATGTGGTTTAGACTTTGACGCACACACACACACACACACACACACACACACACACACACACACACACACACACACACACACACACACACACACACACACACACACACACACACACACACAATAATTTATACAGTTCTATAAATATTTGAAGCATCGCACCTTTAACCTTAAGCAGGGAATGTATTATCGAGTTCAAACAATTAATACAATTCTTAAATTAGAAACAACGATGGAGGTGGTTTCAAGTTTAAACCCCAAGAGTAATTGTGAGTCATACGTAAGCATTTTCTCGAGTTATGTACATACATAACCTTTTATATATCTATTTATAAATATTTTCACGCCTGTGTTTCCCCCAAGATAATTTTTTAGCCACGATACCGAGTTGTTTTTGATGTATTTTTTGCTGAAGGAAAAGCCTGTAGTTGCATGAACACACTTGTCATGTGCGCAATATTCGTTGAGCATGCCAACACGCTAGCATGGCCAACGAGCGAGCACGCCACGGTTCACGTCCCGGGGCCACTTTGAGGTGGACTTGTGAATGATTGAATATGGGGCTGATCTCATGGGGCTGGCTTATTCGCATAATCGTATTCTCGCAAAAAAACTTTTCGCAGTAACTGCCCTTTTTTTTACAGAATCAAAATCAAAACAATTCCATAAGACCAGGCATTATAAGAGAGCATGTTGACCTCCTCCTTACTTCCGGTTGACATGTGTATTTAATTTGACCATTCTCAGTTAAGAGGGGTGGAATTAAGCGTTTTTTGCCATTCACTGTCAAAATTAAATAATAATATTATAAATATAAATTTTTAAATAAAGTATGCAACATATGGGAAGGTAGAACAATAATTATGAGAACATGATAAAAAGTGTTATCACCAACAAATAGTATTTGAAAGCCACTGCTTGGTGCGTGCAGGAAAAACACTGCACAGTATATTGGACAAAAGAGACCACATTCCCCACGTAACAGAATTCTCTGGTCGCATTCTCCAGTTTTCCAAAAACAAGCCTACGCAGTATTAACGATTGAGCCTGCCAGCTGCGACCCAAGCTCTCGGGGGATATCAGTCGCTGGGAGTTAGTAGCTGTGTTTGAAATCGTTCCCTATTCACTCACTCACTATTCCCTATATAGTGTTCATGATATAGTGCACTATATAGGGAACGAACAAACGAGAATTCGGACCCTACGCTGAACATTTCTGAGCGTCATTTGCGTCAGTAAATGCGCCGGGTATTTGTGTGACGCAGACAGATGCGCCCACATCATGTAAACAAACCGGGCACTCACGAGGAAAGCTGGAGGTTGTATTGATGTTGAATGTTACATTTCCTTGATCAAGTTTTTTGAAATTAATTTTGAATGTTACATTTTCTATGTTAAATACAAAACGGCGAGCACCCTATATAGTGCGCTATATCCGTGATAGGGATCGATTTCGAACACAGCTAAGTGAGTGGGTAGGAATGTTGACCTGCCATTGGACACGTGGGGCCGGCCTAACGAGACGCCCGGGCTACTCCATGCGAGCCACGATGGTGGACACCAGCTGCTCCATCTGAGCCGCCCTCCCTTTGCCCGTCTCCAGCACCTCTTCGTGGTTGGCCTTCTCCTCGCTGGTGTAGTCCATGACCGACTGGTTGGAGATGAGGGACAGGGCGAAGCAGCGCATGCCGCAGTGGCGCGCCACGATCACCTCGTGGCCTGTGCTCATGCCTGGGGGAGAGACGGGGGTTAGAGCGCGGGACCCAGACACAGAGCCGTTGGGGGAAGCGCTTGATTGTTATCATTGTTGGAGATGCACTTTGCTTTGTCACGCACACTGTGTTTTTTTTTCATAATTTGTACCTTTGTTTTGTTTATTTATTTTTGGATTGCAATTGATATTGGAATTCATTTCTCTGCATTCTTTCTGTTATTGCTTTCTCCTTTTTCGGAAATACTGGCTTATTACTTTATTTGTGTTTGTTGAGGGCCAAAAGTTGAAGGGGGAGGGATATAATATGTCTAGGCCTGTCACGATAACACAATATTGCAGTTTTTCAACTAATATAATGATAAAGTACACCCTTTCGAAGATCAATAAACTTTTATTTTTAAAGAACACTGGAACTGGACGTCTGGAAGACATTTAAAATATCCAAAAATATCCAAAACAACCCAAAAAAAATATCTATTATTAACAAAAAATGCTCTTGAATAAAAACGAAACACCACCAAAAACAATAAATGAAATTGAAACACTAAATAAAAAGGATGTAAACACGATTCGGATTGCGCTTCAAAAAATAATAAACACGTGTAACGCCAGGGCTCCGCCTCCCACACAGACCATGCAACAAGTGACTGACACTTGACGAGGGGGTTTACTCGTTGTGCCCTGTAATTATGAGCCGGCCCGGGGCCCGATTTCGACCCGACATTTGTTACTTAGGCCTACCCTGCTAAATATATATAATATATATAAATATATATAATGCATGGAACGCCGGTCATTATCGGGAAAATAAGCCCCGACAGGGGGAACAGGCGACCGACGCGCAGCGGAGGTGTCTTGCTTCGCCCTGAAGGGGCTTATGGTGCGTTTTAATATCCATCCGTCTCGGAGCTCCGAGGACGTTGCCTAGCGACACGCACAAACACGCCCCTTTTCCTCGGAAGTCGATCTCGCCATCTCGTTTGAACTCAGCGGTGACCGAGCGAGGCTTCCGAGATAGAATTGAAGATGGATGCGCCCAGTGTGACATTCAGTGAACTGTTTTCATTGTGTTTGGACCGCTTTGGTGGTTTAAATCGCAATTTCAATCACTCGTATTGCTGTAATAACTTACATATGCAGAAGATACATTGAAACATGAAATGAAGTGAAAATTGTAGAAGTTCAAATGGCTGCGTTTTCGTACGGTGAAAACGCACCGTTTCATTTATATTATTTCGTAGTCCTGAAATAACATAAATGAAAATAGTAGAAGTAGTCGGCCAATGCTACCGCAACAATAGCTTTCCGGGTGGCGTCCATGTTTTTCTCCGACGACCTACGCTCAAAACATAATAAAACGATTTTAGTGTGGGCGTGGCGTCCGATCCGAGATCCGAGTCGGCTCGCAGAGAATACACGAACGCACCATTATTTTCGATAATGACCGGCGACGTTCTATACATTATCCCGCTTATTACAAGGCTACTTGCCAAGACGAAAAAAAATTACTTCACACGGTGTGTCTTTTTACAATTTATTCGTTAGCAGCATTCGTAGTGTTGATCAGCAGAGAAATAGTCTGCCAAAGACGTTGACGTTGCTTAGCAACCGAAGACGCTGGGGTTGACGAGTTACCAGACATGAACGGAGCGTTCCACGGCATTGAGAAGACCCGTGTAATATGAAATTATTGCGGCCGGCAAAAAATTATCGCTCATTTTAATTGATCGCGCAATTAATTGATTTATTGCATATCGCGACAGGCCTATGTCTATATATTCAATGATTTGTATTTTTTGTCAAATATGTGGGGCCTGGCCTAAAGGAAAGAGCAGTTTTTATGCTGACTGCTTCAAATGTAGTGTTGGTCATACTCAAAAATGAGATATTGCTAGGTGAATAATACAGAACATAAGGACATTAATAAATAAAATAAATCACGCATTAAATCGCAATCGTAACATGGGTCAAAATAATCGCAATTCGATTATTTCCCCAAACCGTTGAGCTCTGGTCCAAGTACAGGTGCACAGGAGCTTTGGAATTCTTTCACGGTTCCCTCAGTCAATGATGTTTAAAAAAAGGCCCATGTCGCAGTGACCTCAGTCCAGACTCACCGACGGCGTCCGCCCCCATGGAGTGAAGCATGCGGCACTCGGCGATGGTCTCAAAGGAGGGGCCGCCCAGGACGACGTAGACCCCTTCCTTCAGGAAGTCACTGAAGCCCAACTCTTCTCCGACCTCGCGCGCCATCTCCCGGAGCTTCCTGTCGTAGGCGTCCGACATGCAGGGGAAGCGGACGCCGAACCTGGGAGAGGAGGTGGGGAGGAGGGAGCGTGTTAACCGTCTGAACGGGAACACCAGGCACACGGCCTGGTGGGGTTAGGGTCGGTGAAACTGCCAAGCCCTTATCTGCCTTTTTTCTGTTAAAAAGCAGTTATAGATGACTGAGTCATTTTGAGTGGGCTGCACAGGATATGGCAACCATTAATCTTATCAAGGAAGCCCGTGAATTAACTAACAACTCTAACCCCAGCCACGTGTTACTCAATTTTTTTTTACAGAAACAGTACATGAGGGCATCTCATCTTCACACACACACCCACACACGCACGCACGCGCGCACGCACACGCGCACACCTCTCGTCGTTGAGTCCTGCCAGTGGGTTGTTCCCAGCCATGCCGGGCATGTTGATGTGGTCCCTGATCACCATGACGTCCCCGACTCTGTAGCCTGGGTTCAACCCGCCCGCCGCGTTGGTCAGGATCACCGTCTGCACGCCCATCAGCTTGAAGACGCGGATGGGTAGGGTGATCTGGGCCACGTGCGGGGAAAGAGGAAAAGATCAACTGCAGCAAAGTCACCGAGCTCGTTACCGAACCGCCCTGATTAGTATCGCCGCGTTCACACTGCACACGTCCGTCAAAAGATCACAGAGGGCGCGTCTGAGGTGTGGGGGACGCGATCCGATTGGCCGACGGATCGGTCGCTGCCCAAAAGGTTGAACATTTCTCAACTTTTTTAACGCAGGCCACGGAGCCGACAGAGCGGACGGACCCACAATGCATTTCGAGAGCGCCCCACGCAAAGGCAATGAGATCCGCCAACGGGCGGATGCGGTGCGAACGGGGTAATTAGTGCCTTAGAGGATTATAATCGATGTGTTGACTTATTTGCTATATCGATGAGATAAACGTGGAAGACTGGGAGTCCTCTGAAGAGACTCTGGCTTCATGGAAAGTTCATCCGATGTGCTGGGCCTGGACCGGTGTGTACTCATATTCAGGCCTGGGGATCAAGGTGAGATTATTTTTTTTTTCCAAATAGACAAAAACATCTATTCGGTTTGTCGGGGTTGTTCGGGGACAGACTACGCCCTTGGCTCCGGGTGTGAGGAGAATACAGTTGCCTTCAGAGCCTTAAGAACATGATAAGTGAATGCATGACAATGTCTGATACTGAGATAGGTTCAGACAAGGTTGGATGAGTAAGTGAATTTAGATAAATTAGATAATGAAACAGCTCACAAATCCCAGAATAAGGAACAGGACAAAAGTCGGATGGTGGTGAAGCAATGTATGAGCATTGTTTGTTAAAAAAACTGTTTTTCAAAAACAGGCAGAGCAGGTGTTCTGCAGACCAGCTCGGCTTTCGTATCACTTATCTTATTTTTGGCGGTTTTCTGATCTCCTTGTTAGAGTTTAAACGTTGTTCTTTCCACAACGAGACTGACTGGTCATTTTGCCCACCCCAAAAGTTGTAGAACAGGATAGCAGAATAGTATAGCAGGTTGAGGCTTCACTCGCTGCCAAGGGGAATGGTAATGTTCTCTATAACATGAGACCCACAATTCCAAAAAACCTTCCAATGGCACTCGAAAGGAGCATCATCAAAACCGGTGATCATTTGATGATGGCCGACTTTTATTTGTAATTGTACTGTCTATACATGTCTTAATGTATTCCTGCATGGTTACTGTCTGGTGGTAACCCATCAACTGGATAACATCCTGCGGTACTAGACATCTCCACAATGTCTTAAGTCGTTCCACTACTCTGCACTGTAAAGGAGAGCAGAAACAGACCCGTTGTAAGAGGAAGCTAGACAGGGCCAAAGTAAACTAAACCAAAGAAAGGTGAACGCAGCAAACTAAAAAATGAACAAAGTGAGCTCTGAGCTCGACGTTCAGGAGGCGGGGTGCTTCGACTCACCTTCTGGACGGGGTAGCCCTCGTAGAGGTGGAATCTACCCTGCATACACACACACTGCTTCCCCTGCAGAGTCCCAAACACAAGCTGACCCGCGTGACCATGCACTGCAAGGAGCACACACACACACATTAGCAACACACACATACACACACACACACATTAGCAACACACACACACACACACACACACACACACACACACACACACACACACACACACACACTAGCAACACACACACACACACACACACACACATTAGCAACACACACACACACACACACACACACACACACACACACACACACACTAGCAACACACACACACACACATTAGCAACACACACACACACACACACATTAGCAACACACACACACATTAGCAACACACACACACACACACACACACATTAGCCACACACACACACACACAAACATACACAGACACACACAAACCCATTAGCCACACACACACACACACACACACACACACACACACTGTAATGACCACACTGCATTTTTAGCCACAGGGATGTTGGTTAAAGACACACAAGCGCCTTGGTTCCACACAGGTGGGACAGCTTACCTGTGCTTTGGGGGAAGTTGGGGATGTCCTGGTACTTTAGGATGACTGGGTCTTTGATTGTCTTAGCCAGTCCCCCCAGCCCCGAGCCGCAGACTATGGCTAGCACAGGGCGAACGTCCGTGTGGGCCTTCAGCCAATCGGATGTGATCTTGCATTCCTCATAGCTATTGCTTTCAGTCGGGATAGTGGGCAGCATCAGTAGGAGAGAGAGAGAGAGAGAGAGAGAGAGAGAGAGAGAGAGAGAGAGAGAGAGAGAGAGAGAGAGAGAGAGAGAGAGAGAGAGAGAGAGAGAGAGAGAGAGAGAGAGAGAGAGAGAGAGAGAGAGAGAGAGAGAGAGAGAGAGAGAGAGAGAGAGAGATGAGTTTAGATTAGATTGAGGACAGAGACATTATTCCAGGAGACGATCAATAAAGCCTCTATTTTGTGAGTGAGGAGAAAGGAGAATTCGAAAGTGAACGAAGCCGTAGGCCTACAGATCTTTGTGTAGAAGTAGGTTGAGAGAGAGAGGCTATATCAGGAGGGTGACGGTCAAATACAACGATGCTGTCTTTGCATTTGGAATGGAGCAACTGATGAAGAACATATCATCAGTTTTATTTCTGGCTTTACCGTCCAAGTTCTCAATGGCTCAAATTATCGAAAGGTTTTACAATTATGTGCAAGGCTGGAGAGATCAGCCTCGATTTACTGATTGTAAATCATAATTCCTGTCCTGTGCAAATCTTAGAATTGATAGCAAATAGTTACTATTCCGATGTCATAACATTGGAAAAAGTTGTGGAACTTTCTCTGCCGATGGAGCAGAATGATCGCTTAGTCACGTTTCCTTATTTGTATAACAAGGTGTATCATTTCATAGCGTAGGTAACAAACACTTGACGTACACACCCTTACACTGGGCGGAGTCTGTTAAAAGCCATTGATAGTAAAGCAGGCGTTTTAAAATAGCACACTTATTAAATTACACCAACTCAAAACCACCTATTGGTAAAATACTCTGCGTCTATTGGCGTGGTCAACTGCGTATGTTTAAGAAGGGTTTTATTCTCAAATGTTCGCTGTTCACCTCTGACTGAGGATGGAACATCTAAGCCCTGGATCCATTCGCCCCAGTCGGGCCATCGCTGATATTTTGCTCGTATAGTATTCATGTTGGCCTATTCGTATTATTATTAGTAGGCCTAGTAGTGTTTACAGTAATTAATAGTAGTGTTTTAAGTATTAATTAAAAGAGCGGTGGAAACGATGTGGGTAAATGTCCACCTTGGAGAGGATACTCACCCATGTGCTGAACTTAACATCATAACGTAGACGTTAGATGTTTTTCCGCAGCGCCCACAATTAACCAGTATAGTCCGTCGTTGTTTTTCGCCGCACAATTACAGAGCGATCGGTCTTGCTTCTTCGCTTGCGTTTACGTCGCACTAGTGATTCCTGCTACGGTAATGGCGTGTGGTTCCAGTCCGAATGGTACTCCTCTCCGCAGAGCCCATGGCCTGACCCACATCCTTTCAGCGTCACACGCGACCCTGCGCTACGATTGGCTCAATGGCGGATGTCGGGTCCACAGACTACCGGAGAGGATGGTGAAGTCCCAACGCGCTGTGTTTGCGTGTCTCGTTAGAATAATTAAACAGGCCTTTAACCTTTTTTGTACGTCTAAATGACTTTATGACTCATATAAAATGCAGAACTCGCCTTGGCCACGTAATACCGTTCCCACCGTGCTGCCCCAACGTGTTGCAAGTTGGGGCTGCCGATCGTTATTGCAGTAGGTCTATTTTGAAGTTAAGTGTTCAAGTAGCCTACAGAGAGCAACACAAAAGGAAATGCATCAATCAGAGAAATGATTAGCTTGCTTCGTTAATTCGTGGACTATTGTAAGGTTTTTGGGGGGCAGTTTCTCCTCCGGAACTTGATGCGTCCATTCATTCATTCATTCATTCATTCATTCATTCATTCATTCATAAAAATGAATTTGGTGGGGAGGGGGCTTGGCCCCACCAAACACGTGGCCTCGAGTGTGGCACTCGCCTCCGTTTCATTTTGTATTGGACGCTTGCGTGCTGCTGAACACGTTCTCATGTTGTGGGACGGCGTGAAACAGATTGTGGGACGGCTCGCTTGCGGCGAGGTGATGTTTAACTTTATGGAAATTAGCGCGTCTTGCAGGGCGCGTTCGGTCATTCGATTTAACAATCGACATACAGTGAGTACTGAAGGACTAGAGCAGGGGTGCCCAACCAGTCGATCGCGGTCTACCAGTAGACCGCCCGACAGATCCCAAGTCAACCGCGAGGGGTGAAGAAAAAAACAACAACAACAGCAGTTGAAAGCCGTCAACAGTAGTTACACACTCCTAAACGTTGGCATGGCTGAGGGGAAACGAGCACTGAAGTCCGTAGGTTCAGAAGCATCCCCCCCCCCCTTGAAGGTAGGTTTGCTGGTAGATCTCGGGAGGTTGGCTACTTGAAAAGTAGATCTTGGGTCAAAAAAGGTTGGGCAGGGCACCCCTGGTCTAGAGCTATTTAGATGGCTCTTAATCAGCTTTCTAAAACACAGGATCCCAACCCAAAATGGGCCAACGACCGGTGTTTATTGGGTCGCCGTTTGGCTGAATAAAATACACCGCAATGCTCTGATCCATTGTCCTTTTCATTCAAATAGAAGAGCGTTTTTTTCCCCCCCGCCTTCCAGCCCCATTCCGTCACAAATGTAATTCAGAGCGTTAATATCGGTTGAGAATCCAATATTTCTATACACTTTCAAATAACATTAACTGCGATTGAGATGCGTGACTGTTACACCACCTCAGCAGGCTGTGCCGCTTTACATTTCATAATCAGTGTTGATGTGGGGAAGTCCCTGGCGGTCGGTCATTACGGTAAAACATGGAGAACACGTGGGGAACTCCCCCCATCCGGGCCAGCCAGTACATATGACGAACGAACCTTTTCTATACAGACTGTCAACAATGCATGACTGCGCAAAGCACTATGCTGGTATGCTATACCATCTTTATAGAGCAAAAACGACATAAGGGCAGCAGTGTAAAAAAGGCCACCTGGTTTCTACTACACTTCCATATGACAAAATGACTATTAGTCACTGTTCACAAATGCTCATTCCTCATAATAATGATTGAATGATTTATAATACCTAGGTACCCTTTATTTAACTATTATTACTGTATCGATCAACTAAAGATACAAATCTGGTTATTGATTTAGTACTAACTTTTCTTTAACAATAACTATATTCAACCACATAAACCTCAGTCGTTCATTCATTGATTGTATAGACTTTAATTCATAATTCAGGTGTTATATACAACTTTATATTACACCCTTATATTTATTACAAGAGTGATTATTTCTGTGATTTTGTTTGTGTTTACTTGTTAATATACTTGACCACGTACCCCACTGGCGGTGAAAAACGTAACATTACACTCAGCACATTGGTGTGATGTAGGCTACTTTTTTATTAAATAAAAATGTAACTTTTTAAATTCCTGGTTTGTTGTGTATCAGTAGTCTATGTAGATAAATGCAGATGTTGTGGGAATTTATGATGATTTTATAAAAAAATTATAAAAAAAAAATTGGAGACACCAAATTTCTTTTTTGGATCTCGAGGTGAAAAGGTTTGGGAACCTGATGTAAATTATTTTAGTCTATCATGCTATTTCTGATGACAGGTTTCAAGCTAACCACAGTTGTGAATGGTTTCTTCACCACATAAGGTTTTAATGAAAAGTTAAAGACTACAAACATGGCCACTTTGCCATTTCCGTTTGTTTACCTGCGTTCGTGAGATGCTTCATGCCACCTCCAGAACGCAAGCCCGTTTACCTTATCTCTGTTAGAATAAACCACGTTGTTGAACATTTACGAGCAAGGTACGTTTTATTACTCTGTTTTCTGGGAATAATTGACGCAAGCAGAAACCAGAAAACAAGCCGTTTTTTTTCGTTTTTTCGTTTTGACAAGAAAACGAAAATCAAGATTTCAGTTCGTTTATTCGTTTATACGTTTTGTCAAAAAAACGAAAATCTATATTTCAGTTCGTTTATTCGTTTTTTGGTTCTTACTGAGCGAAACGAATTTACCACTCAATATCTGGTTTCCGCCGGTGGGCGGGTCCTCTTATTGGCTAGCGTGCTTCATTGACCTGTGCTCTTCATAATAAAAGTTCTTCCGTTTGATAATGTCGACAAAAATATTACTGTATTATAGACACTAGCAGACACAGAGGACCACACCACCCACAGTCAAGACTGACACGGCTTCAAATAACAATAATAGTGTTCATAATCATTTGACAATGAGAACTTATGAAGTTATGATGACTTCAGTGCAGTTGATGTTTAGCCGCAGTTAATACATGCAGAATAGACCTGAGGGCTTTACTACGACATCATTGTCCGGCTCTGAACTATGCGCTCTGTACGCGTTCACATCAAAGGAGCTGCGATCGCGGGCTGCTGATTTCCTCACAGCGAGAGCTATGAGGAATACAAGTGATTACAACACATTTCTGACAGCTGCACATTGCGCAGGGCTCTCCGTGAGACGCACGCAATTCAACCCATGCACACGCTCACACGCCACACAACTTGCGCCACTATTTGACAGTGGAAGGGTAGGAATCAAATGCGTACGGGTGAAATTTCAAAATCGTCCGGGATTTTAATAAAGCCTCAATACATGTTCACATTTAATTTGCGTTGCGTTCCTCTGGGTCTGTCACAAACTAGTTGGGCTACGCCCTCCCCTACTCAGTTCTGTTCGCTTTGCATTGGTGGAAGTGAGTAGGGGGAGTGGTTAAGTAAAGCCTTCAGATTGGACGGTTTGACTTTAGAGTTACCGTCATGTTTTGTATTATATTATTTTACCATTATTGTTTTATAGGGACAAACATTAACACATTTCTCCTGCAGGGGATTGATAAAGTTCTATCTATGTAACAGAAGGGAACACTTACTCATACTCCATCAAATATTCATACTCATACTTTGCACACTTTACCACAGCATTGGCCTACTGAATGCCACAGATATATTTTTAAGCATTGGACTGAATGCCGTGTAAATATAATATATGTTTTGCACGTTTGCAACGTTTAAAAGTTCAGGGAAAGTATATGCCTCTACTGGTGTTGCTTAGGTTTCTGAATATTAGTGTTAAGGGCCAATAATGCCTACTATAATACATTAGTCACCATGTCTGTGAACAAATTTGTATGCAGTTACATATTAATATCCCCCCCCCCCCCCCCCCCCCGCCAAAATCTCACTCTGAACTCAGTTAAAAAATGGAGAGCCCTGCATTGCGCATCTGTTGACCTTTATCCATTTACAGTAAACAAATATTTTTTTCTTGCTGGAAGATATTTTATATTGTTTTCATATTATTATTTACTGACAGTGATTACAGAATGCGAGTGTGTGTTATATTGAAAGCGAGGCTGGGTGTGCCTATGAATATAGGCTACAGTGAGTTTTTTAAGGTGCTGTACAAGCAAATCATATTGACTACTCTGTACAGTGACAAAGAGTGTACAGTAACCTACTTCATTCAATATTGAATAGGCTACTGTAGCCTACACGATGTACAGATGGTTTTGCTCTTTGCTCATGGCAGTTGTGGCAGTCATTTTAACATGTCAGCAGGCAAGCTTCACTCATTCAAGGATGTATAATGCTTTGTCCTATAGCCTACTTGGAACGTGTTTTGAAATGGATCTATAGTAGCCTATAGAAATTTGCCAGCTGGAATACAAAGCAAACTCTCCTTCAAATGCACATTCATGGAAGTCTTGTATTGTCACCCCCAAATAATGCTGCAATGTAATAATATACATCTTTAAATGCACAATAATGAATCATTACCTTTATTATGACTTATCCAAGATTTGTATTGGCTCCCAGAATGCAGGTCTGTTAGTGACTCCCAGTATCTCTAAAAACAGACTGGGAAGTAGAGCATTCAGTTACTGGGCTCCTTTACTGTGGAACCAGCTCTCCCCATGGGTCAGAGAGGCAGACCCCCCCCCCCCCCCCCCCCCTCACCTTCGCACCTTGTAGTTTGTCCTTGGCGTCTCGCAGTCTCTCTGTGTTTCCACATATTCTCCACAGCTCCATCCCCAGTCTGAACCAACTGCAATTTTTCCCCTGTTAAAAGGGTTTTCCTGGGAGTTTTTACTCAGTCGATGTGAGGGTTTAAGGGAAGAGGATGTTGTTATGATGCTCATGCTATGTAAAGCCCATTGAGACAAACTGTTTGTAAAAACGGGCTATAAAAATAAAATTGCCTTGCCTTGCCTAACCCGCTTGGACTGTATTCATATACTAGTTTGATCATTGACTGACTACATGAATAGTTGCACAGAGGAGATTCTTATAGAGGTCTTATAGTCAAAGGGTATACACATTTTATGTGTTTAGGCCAGTTATGAGATCTAGTTAACATCATTAAAAGTCATTTCCAAACACATTTAAGAAAAGAAAAAAACAAAAGCAAAGAGATTTTGCAGTAGTAGCACACTTTTACTTAAACAGAGTGGGATAGGAATCAGGTTAACAAAACATCTAAGAACATCTAAGCTGTCTAACACATTACCAACGCAACATTGAAACATCATAAAACATCACAAAAAAAACAGCTGGAATACAAAGAGTTTGCTTTGTATTCCAGCTGGCCTGTTATGAGCCAATTTCTATACGCTACTATAGATCCATTCCAAAACATGTTCCAAGTAGGCTATACGACAGCGCATAATGCATCCTGGAATGAGTGAAGCTTGCCTGCTGACACGTTAAAATGACTGTCACAACTGCCATGAGCAAAGAGCAAAACCATTTGTACATAGTGTAGGCCACAGTAGCCTATTCTATATTGAATGAAGTAGGTTACTTGACACTCCCTGTCACTGTACAGAGTAGACGATATGATTTGCTTGTACAGCACCTTAAAAAACTCACTGTAGCCTATATTCATAGGCACACCCAGCCTCGCTTTCAATATACTCGCATTCTGTAAACACCATCAGTAAATAATAACATGAAAACAATATAAAATATCTTTCAACAAGAAAAAATAATTTGTTTACTGTAAATGGATAAAGGTCAACAAATGCGCAAATTTCAGCTGTCAGAAATGTGTTGTGATCACTTGTATTCCTCATAGCTCTCAGGCTGTGAGGAAATCAGCAGCCCGCGATCGCAGCTCCTTTGATGTGAACGCGCATAGAGTTCAGAGCCGGACAATGATGTCGTAATAAAGCCCTCAGGTCTACTCTGCATGTATTAACTGTGGCTAAACATCAACTGCACTGAAGTCATCATAACTTCAGAAGTTCTCATTGTCAAATGATTATGAATACTATTATTGTTATTTGAAGCCGTGTCAGTCTTGACTGTGGGTGGTGTGGTCCTCTGTGTCTGCTAGTGTCTATAATACAGTAATATTTTTGTCGACATTATCAAACGGAAAAACTTTTATTTTGAAGAGCACAGGGCAACAAAGCACACTAGCCAATAAGAGGACCCGCCCACCGGCGGAAACCAGATATTGAGTGGTAAACTCGTTTTGGTAAGAAGAACCAAAAAACGAATAAACGAACTGAAATTTTGATTTTTGTTTTGTTGGACAAAACGAAAAAACGAAAAAAAGGCTGGTTTTTGGTTTCTGCTTGTGTGAATTATTCCCAGAAAACAGAGTAATAAAACGTACCTTGCTCATTTACGAACACATACCACAAAGGATCGAATTAGTTTATTCCACATCAAATCCCTTCTATAATTTACTCTAGATGGCTCTGTGGCGGACCATACGGACTCATGGTGGAATTGCATTTCCTGGTTGCAAGCTTTCATCGACAAAGTGGTCCACTCCCACAAGCAGCAACAGTTACAGGTGTCGGCAACCTTCAATATCAAAAGAGCCATTTCTGGTCCCCCCCACCAAATAAAATTGATCTGGAGCCATAAAACCTATTCGACCCTTAAAATTAAGATAACACAGCATCTAGCGTTTTATATGTCTTTATACTACATATAAGAGAAAAAATAGCCTACTTTGTTTCGTTTAAGAAATGGGTGTAGGATGTGACTTTTATTTTAACTGACAATAATAATAATAAAAATAATAATAACTGCGCCACAGTATCACTTTGATCTCCAAAATAAGAGGTGTTCCCTTTGAGAAAAAAAAAAGTTTTTATTATTTATCAAAAGCCACAGGGTGGTGGAAGAGACCCATTCGGAGCCGCGGGTTGTTGAGAGAGAGCGCGGGGCGTTGCAACGCGTTGTCAAAAGATGACGAGCAGTAAAAGACGGGATATCCTCCTTTTGGGAATAGGCCCGCACCCTTACTTACTTTCAAGCCACAAAATCACCGGGAAATAAGATCAATATGTGGAGAAATCTAT
Organism: Gadus macrocephalus; assembly: GCF_031168955.1. Taxonomy (NCBI): domain Eukaryota; kingdom Metazoa; phylum Chordata; class Actinopteri; order Gadiformes; family Gadidae; genus Gadus; species Gadus macrocephalus. Next base: position 1,868,332 of record NC_082389.1, read on the forward strand.
GAAATTGAAAGAGAGACAGACATTATCCAACGGCATTGGTCGTTAAGGATAGAAAAAAGTACCCGTTTAATTGGTTGCATATTATGTCTTTGCACATGCTGTTATTATAAGGGAATGATAAGTTATTGACCGTTTTTTATGGAGCTCCATATCCTCTGCCCTTTGAGGCAAACGGGAAGACAAAGGATCAATTATAAAGGCTCCTCTCCAACAGCTGTGTGTCCCTAGCTTTCCATATGGCCTGAGTTAGAGGGTGGGTTGAGGAATGACATGGCAATACCGTGGATATTTATCAAAGGAACTGACTGTGAGGAAGAGATAGTAACGCATGATGGCCTTTGCGTCACGAGTGCAGGAACACACGCACACGCATGCACGCACACGCACACACAAACAAACACACACACGCACACACACACACACACGCGCACACACACACACACACACACACACACACACACACACACACACACACACACACACACACACACACACACACACACACACACACACACACACACACACACACACACACACACACACAGGCACACTCAGGGGTCCGCCTTCATGATGAATAGGTGGCCTGTATGTTTCGATAATAATAAGTGTGTGTGTAATCGTGTGTGTCCAGGCGTGATTCCTTTGTGTGTCCACATGTCAGTCATTCGTTAATTTGTTCATCCATTAATTCATCATGCGTGACATTGTTATGGTAACAGAGCCATCAGTGTTCTGTTAATATTATGTAATCACCGCTCTCTCTCAGTGAATGCCGGTGTTCTGGCACGCCACCGCCACTACCATTTGATTGGCTCAAGGGCGAATGGATGGTTGAGGAGGAGCGCATTTGCTTTCAAACTTGTGATAGAAGTCGTACAGGATTTGTCCAGGATTTCCTGACTAGGGGCAGAGTATGGTATCGAAATCAACATTCTACATTTTCCTGCCAAAACATCCTATTCTAATAACTAATTAATGTTAACAAAGCATGTTTGTTATTAGTGTTGTTGGTTGCCGTAAGGTTTTATTTTTCCGTTTTCCTCCCATCTTTCTTTCATGAATCATTATTTTTTACTGCTGCTTTATAATGCCCAGAATAATCGGTCCCCTCACGGGGACCTATTATTTAGAATAGAATAGAATAGAATAGAATAGAATAGAATAGAATCTTTATTTGTCATTGGGTTAAATACAGTGTATTTACGCAACGAAATTAAGGTGCAGATCTTGTTCAGTGTTTAAAAAAAAAATTAAAAATTAAAAAGAATAAATAGAGTACGAAATATTAATAAATATATAACAACAATAACCCCAATAACCCCTCCCCTGCCCTGCCTTCCACTTAAGGCACATTTATGTGTCCGACACCCTCCCGCCCACATATGTCTAAATAGCAGCAGGTCCAGGAAGGTAAGCATAAGGAGGAATGTCCAGAGGTAGTGGCGATCGTTCATGTGGTTGTCTATGTATCGCACAGGGGTTATTGTTTGTTTAGCGTACGTATGGCCCAGGGGAAGAAGCTGTCGGTTAGTCTGGTGGTGCGTGATTTCATTGACCTGTGTCGCCTGCCAGAGGGAAGCAGGTCGAACAGGTGGTGAGCAGGGTGCGCAGCGTTTTTTAGAATGGATCTGGTCCTGTCTCGGCAGCGGGAGCTGGCCAGCTCCTCCAGGGAGGGCAGTGGGCAGCCTGTGATCTTCTGAGCTGTGCCTATGACCCTCTGTCTGCTGCCGAACTGCCAGCATACCATGCTGTGATGCAGTAAGTGAGCACACTTTCAATGGTTGACCGGTAGAAGGACACCAGCAGCTTTGGTTCAAGATGGTTTTTTTCTGAGAATTCTCAGAAAGTGTAGTCGCTGCTGGGCCTTCTTTTTTATTGCTGTTGTGTTTGCGGACCGGGGAAAGCTCCTGAGAGATGTATGTTCCCAGGAACTTGCAGGACGGAGCCCACTCCACGCAATCCCCGTTGATGTGCAGGGGTGCATGGGCTGGGCTGTGTCGTCTGAAGTCTATGATGATTTCCTTAGTTTTTGATGTGTTTAGTTGGAGTTAATTTGCTGAACCCCATGCTGACAGCTGCTGGACCTCATCGCTATATGCCGTCTCGTCGCCCCCAGAGATGAGTCCGACCACAGTGGTGTCGTCAGCAAATTTTATAATGAGGTTGGAGGGGTGGGAGGGGGAGCAGTCAGATGTGTATAGAGTATACAGAAGTGGGCTCAGCACGCAGCCTTGGGGGGCGCCAGTGCTGAGGGTGAGGGGGGAGGAGAGATGGGGGCCGAGTCTCACTTGTTGTGGTCTGTTGGAAAGGAGGTCCTTTATCCAAGCGCAGGTGGAGGCAGGGAGGTGTAGGCCAAGTAGTTTATTTTTCAGGATGTCCGGGATTATTGTATTGAAGGCTGAGCTGTAATCTATGAAGAGCAGTCTTGCGTAGGTGCCTGGGCGTTCGAGGTGGCTCAGCGTAGAGTGGAGGGTGATGGCAATGGCGTCCTCAGTAGAGCGGTTAGCCCTATAAGCGAACTGGTGGGGATCAAATGATGCTGGGAGGCAGGCCTTGATGTGCTGGGCAACCAGCCTCTCCAGGCATTTCATCACCACTGACGTGAGTGCAATGGGCCTGAGGTCATTTCCGCTTTTACTAGGCCCCTTTAGCTATAATTACTGTTTGGGTTAAAAAGGGGTTAGGCTATGGCCTTTAGATTGCTATTCTTTTTTAGTTGTGTCGTCACTTTTTTCCCGCTAAGAACTGTCCTGCCTAATTACTCAAGAACTTTTTTTTCTTTTTAAAGCGAGTTTTTTTTATTTCGAGTATATGCTGCCATCTACTGGTTCAACACAGACACTGATATTTTACACCAACATACAATTTACATTCAAGAAAACCCAAAGTAAAGACAAACAAATGATCGGATGAAGAAATAATACAGTCTTCTGAAC